>NW_006256486.1:7407241-7409424 GCF_000478725.1 Eutrema salsugineum
GACTAAAACCACTTTGGTTGCTCAGCGAATTGAAGAGTCAGTAAGTAAATATACCTCTCCATGTGTCGCAAAGATAAAAATCAAACATAAATGATAAGTCTATTACACAGGTTCTGACAGATGGTTCTGACAGACTTCTATCACCTGGTGCGTTTTCATACTACACAGGACAATTACAGGTCTGTAAAACCAAAACAAAAATACAACACATTTGACATGTTAATTATGATAGGTCACCAAAGAACTTCCACACCTATCATATACAATTACTAACAATGACCTGCAATATGTGGTTTGCAGGTCATTTATGCAAGTAACCAAAAAGTTGCCAAACAAAACAAGTTAGTTGTGAAAAACACATACCATAAGGTTTTCAATTATAGAGATCCAGTCCTGTAGTATCCAAGTTCTCTGTCCCACGATAGCTTGTTTCGTCAAATATCTCTACAGTCCATTTTTTCTTGATGGCTTTGATGTTTTTATCACAAAGTTGCGGAGAAAATGGCAAATCCAGAGCATGACACTCAAATTACTTCAGGCAGTAGACTCCACAATCACTACTCTGATAGTTCTGAGGTATCTCCTTTGCTGGTACTCGCAAATGTGTGAAACGTGGATAGGGGAATTTTCACTTGTCTTCAGTAGGTACATACGTTTAAAGAAGGTAAGGTAGCATAACAGCCAGAGACTCCACAGCTCCGTCAATAATGGTATCAGAGGCATGAGTCGCCTCATGACTATCTCATATTGTGATATGCCTCGTCAGAAATGATACTCAGATAGCTACACAGTGGTTCCCGCTGATGTGCAACATTGAGTACAAATGGTCGACTTCATAGGCCCACGTCTTTTCAGTTTTACAGACCGGTAATTCTCCTGTGTAGTATGAAAACGCACCAGGTGGTAGAAGTCTACCTGAACCATCTGCATTTGGGTCCGACTTAAAGAAGTCATTGTAGTCGCGTCTCCAAGTCGTAGCAAACATTGAGTTGAGGAAGCAAAGCCGATCTGACCAAAACCACTTTGGTTGCTTAGCGAATCGAAGGCTCAGTAAGTTAATATAAGCTTGCATGTGCTGCACTGATAAAAATGAAGTCTACAAATAAAGCTACAAATAAAGTCTACAGATAAAGTCTATTGATAAAGTCTATTACACAGGTTCTGGCAGACTTCTACCACCTGGTGCGTTTTCATACTACACAAGAGAGTTACCGGTCTGTAAAACCAAAACAATAATACAACACATTTGACATGTTAATTATGATAGGTCACCAAAAAACTTCCACACCTATCATCTAATATTGCTAACAATGACCTGCAATATGTGGTTTGCAGGTCATTTTTGCAAGTAACCAAAAAGTTGCCAAACAAAACAAGTTAGTTGTGAAAAATACATACCATAAGGTTTTCAATTATCGAGATCCAGTCCTGTAGTATCCAAGTTCTCTGTCCCACGATAGCTTGTTTCGTCAAATATCTCTACAGTCCATTTTTTCTTGATGGCTTTAATGTTTTTATCACAAAGTTGCGGAGAAAATGGCAAATCCAGAGCATGACACTCAAATTACTTCAGGCAGTAGACTCCACAATCACCACTCTGAATTTTCTGAGGTATCTCCTTTGCTGGTACTCGCACATGTGTGAAACGTGTATTGGGGAATTTTCCTTGTCATCAGTAGGTGCACACATTTACAGAAGGTAAGGTAGCATAACAGCCAGAGGCTCCACAGCTTCGTCAATAGTGGTATCATAGGGCATGAGTCGCCTCATGACTATCCCATATTGTGATATGCCTCGTCTGAAATGAAACTCAGATAGCTACACAGTGGTTCCCGCTGATGTGCAACATTAAGTACAAATGGTCGACTTCATAGGCCCACGTCTTTTTAGTTTTATAGACCGGTAATTCTCCTTTGTAGTATGAAAACACACCAGGTGGTACAAGTCTACCTGAACCATCTGCATTCGGGTCAGACTTAAAGAAGTCATTGTAGTCACGTCTCCAAGTCGTAGAAACCATTAAGTTGAGGAAGCAAAGCCGATCTGACCAAAACCACTTTGGATGCTTAGCGAATCGAAGCCTCAATAAGTTAATATAAGCTTCCATGTGCTGCACTGATAAAAATCAAAGATTAATGAAGTCTACAAATAAAGCTACAAATAAAGTCTATAGATAAAGTCTA
>NW_006256486.1:7410647-7412823 GCF_000478725.1 Eutrema salsugineum
GTTTTCATACTACACAGGACAATTTACAGATCTGTAAAACCAAAACAAAAATACAACACATTTTGACATGTTAATTATGATAGGTCACCAAAAAACTTCCACACCTATCATATACAATTACTAACAATGACCTGCAATATGTGGTTTGCAGGTCATTTATGCAAGTAACCAAAAAGTTGCCAAACAAAACAAGTTAGTTGTGAAAAACACATACCATAAGGTTTTCAATTATAGAAATCCAGTCCTGTAGTATCCAAGTTCTCTGTCCCACGATAGCTTGTTTCGTCAAATATCTCTACAGTCCATTTTTTCTTGATGGCTTTAATGTTTCTATCACAAAGTTGCGGAGAAAATGGCAAATCCAGAGCATGACACTCAAATTACTTCAGGCAGTAGACTCCACAATCACCACTCTGAATTTTCTGAGGTATCTCCTTTGCTGGTACTCGCACATGTGTGAAACGTGTATTGGGGAATTTTCCTTGTCATCAGTAGGTGCACACATTTACAGAAGGTAAGGTAGCATAACAGCCAGAGGCTCCACAGCTTCGTCAATAGTGGTATCATGAGGCATGAGTCGCCTCATGACTATCCCATATTGTGATATGCCTCGTCTGAAATGAAACTCAGATAGCTACACAGTGGTTCCTGCTGATGTGCAACATTAAGTACAAATGGTCGACTTCATAGGCCCACGTATTTTCAGTTTTACAGACCGGTAATTCTCCTTTGTAGTATGAAAACGCACCAGGTGGTAGAAGTCTACCTGAACCATCTGCATTCGGGTCGGACTTAAAGAAGTCATTGTAGTCACGTCTCCAAGTCGTAGAAAACAGTGAGTTGAGGAAGCAAAGCCGATCTGACCAAAACCACTTTGGATGCTTAGCGAATCGAAGCCTCAATAAGTTAATATAAGCTTCCATGTGCTGCACTGATAAAAATCAAACATTAATAAAGTCTACAAATAAAGCTACAAATAAAGTCTACAGATAAAGTCTATTACACAGGTTCTGGCAGATGGTTCTGGCAGACTTCTACCACCTGGTGCGTTTTCATACTACACAAGAGAGTTACCGGTCTGTAAAACCAAAACAATAATACAACACATTTGACATGTTAATTATGATAGGTCACCAAAAAACTTCCACACCTATCATCTAATATTGCTAACAATGACCTGCAATATGTGGTTTGCAGGTCATTTATGCAAGTAACCCAAAAGTTGTCAAACAAAACAAGTTAGTTGTGAAAAACACATACCATAAGGTTTTCAATCATAGAGATCCAGTCCTGTAGTATCCAAGTTCTCTGTCCCACGATAGCTTGTTTCATCAAATATCTTTGCAGCCCATTTTTTCTTGATGGCTTTGATGTTTTTATCACAAAGTTGCGGAGAAAATGGCAAATCCAGAGCATGACACTCCAATAACTTCAGGCAGTAGACTCCACAATCACTACTCTGATAGTTCTGAGGTATCTCCTTTGGTGGTACTCGCAAATGTGTGAAACGTGGATAGGGGAATTTTCACTTGTCTTCAGTAGGTGCATACGTTTACAGAAGGTAAGGTAGCATAACAGCCAGAGACTCCACAGCTCCGTCAATAGTGGTATCAGAGGCATGAGTCGCCTCATGACTATCCCATATTGTGATATGCCTCGTCAGAAATGATACTCAGATAGCTACTTAATGGTTCTTGCTGATGTGCAACATTGAGTACAAATGGTCGACTTCATAGGCCCACGTCTCTTCAGTTTTACCGACCGGTAATTCTCCTGTGTAGTATGAAAACGCACCAGGTGGTAGAAGTCTACCTGAACCATCTGCATTTGGGTCCGACTTAAAGAAGTCATTGTAGTCGCGTCTCCAAGTCCTAGCAAACATTGAGTTGAGGAAGCAATGCCGATCTGACCAAAACCACTTTGGTTGCTTAGCGAATCGAAGGCTCAGTAAGTTAATATAAGCTTCCATGTGTTGCACTGATAAAAATCAAACATTAATGAAGTCTACAAATAAAGCTACAAATAAAGTCTACAGATAAAGTCTATTACACAGGTTTTGGCAGATGGTTCTGGCAGACTTCTACCACCTGGTGCGTTTTCATACTACACAAGAGAGTTACCGGTCTGTAAAACCAAAACAATAATACAACACATTTGACATGTTAATTATGATAGG
>NW_006256486.1:7413989-7415099 GCF_000478725.1 Eutrema salsugineum
GCATTTGGGTCCGACTTAAAGAAGTCATTGTAGATCGCGTCTTCAAGTCGTAGCAAACATTTGAGTTGAGGAAGCAAAGACGATCTGACTAAAACCACTTTGGTTGCTTAGCGAAATGGAAGGCTCAGTAAGTTAATATAAAGCTTCCATGTGTTGCACTGATAAAAATCAAACATAAATGATAAGTCTATTATACAGGTTCTGGCAGATGGTTCTGGCAGACTTCTATCACCTGGTGCGTTTTCATACTACACAGGACAATTACAGGTCTGTAAAACCAAAACAAAAATACAACACATTTGACATGTTAATTATGATAGGTCACTAAAAAACTTCCACACCTATCATATACAATTACTAACAATGACCTGCAATATGTGGTTTGCAGGTCATTTATGCAAGTAACCAAAAAGTTGCCAAACAAAACAAGTTAGTTGTGAAAAACACATACCATAAGGTTTTCAATTATAGAGATCCAGTCCTGTAGTATCCAAGTTCTCTGTCCCACGATAGCTTGTTTCGTCAAATATCTCTACAGTCCATTTTTTCTTGATGGCTTTGATGTTTTTATCACAAAGTTGCGGAGAAAATGGCAAATCCAGAGCATGACACTCAAATTACTTCAAGCAGTAGACTCCACAATCACCACTCTGAATTTTCGGAGGTATCTCCTTTGCTGGTACTCGCACATGTGTGAAACGTGTATTGGGGAATTTTCCTTGTCATCAGTAGGTGCACACGTTTACAGAAGGTAAGGTAGCATAACAGCCAGAGGCTCCACAGCTTCGTCAATAGTGGTATCATGAGGCATGAGTCGCCTCATGACTATCCCATATTGTGATATGCCTCGTCTGAAATGAAACTCAGATAGCTACACAGTGGTTCCCGCTGATGTGCAACATTAAGTACAAATGGTCGACTTCATAGGCCCACGTCTTTTCAGTTTTACAGACCGGTAATTCTCCTTTGTAGTATGAAAACGCACCAGGTGGTAGAAGTCTACCTGAACCATCTGCATTCGGGTCGGACTTAAAGAAGTCATTGTAGTCACGTCTCCAAGTCGTAGAAAACATTTGAGTTGAGGAAGCAAAGCCGATCTGACCAAAACCA
>NW_006256486.1:7429498-7431545 GCF_000478725.1 Eutrema salsugineum
TGGCATCGTGACTTTTCACTTGCCTTCGATACCTGCATACGTGTACCGAAGGAGTCGCTGCATAGCAGCGAGAGACTACACTGCGCCGTCGTAAGTGGTTCAGAGGAATGAGTCGCCTCATGATTATCTAATATTGAGATGTAGCTCGGCAGGCATGATACTCCGATAGCTACTTATTGATTCTTTGGGGTATCCTGGGCATAATACAAATGGTCGACTTCTTAGGCCCACGTCGTTTCTATTTTACAGACCGGTAATTCTCCTGTGTAGTATGAAAACGCACCAGGTGGTAGAAGTCTACCTGAACCATCTGCATTCGGGTCAGAGAAGTCATTGTAGTCACGTCTCCAAGTTGAGGAAGCAAAGCCAATCTGACCAAAACCATTTTGGATGCTTAGCAAATCGAAGCCTCAATAAGTTAATATAAGCTTCCATGTGCTGCACTGATAAAAATCAAAACATTAATAAAGTCTACAAATAAAGTCTACAAATAAAGCATGACACTCAAATTACTTCAGGCAGTAGACTCCACAATCACTACTCTGATAGTTCTGAGGTATCTCCTTTGCATGTACTCGCAAATGTGTGAAAACGTGGATAGGGGAATTTTCACTTGTCTTCAGTAGGTGCATACGTTTACAGAAAGGTAAGGTAGCATAACAGCCAGAGACTCCACAGCTCCGTCAATAGTGGTATCAGAGGCATGAGTCGGCCTCATGACTATCCCATATTGGTGGATATGCCTCGTCAGAATGATACTCAGATAGCTACTTAATGGTTCTTGCTGATGTGCAACATTGAGTACAAATGGTCGACTTCTTAGGCCCACGTCTTTTCAGTTTTACAGACCGGTAATTGTCCTTTGTAGTATGAAAACGCACCAGGTGGTAGAAGTCTACCTGAACCATCTGCATTTGGGTCCGACTTAAAGAAGTCATTGTAGTCACGTCTCCAAGTCGTAGAAAACATTGAGTTGAGGAAGCAAAGCCGATCTGACCAAAACCACTTTGGATGCTTAGCGAATCGAAGCCTCAATAAGTTAATATAAGCTTCCATGTGCTGCACTGATAAAAATCAAACATTAATAAAGTCTACAAATAAAGCTACAAATAAAGTCTACAGATAAAGTCTATTACACAGGTTCTGGCAGATGGTTCTGCCAGACTTCTACCACCTGGTGCGTTTTCATACTACACAGGAGAGTTACCGGTCTGTAAAACCAAAACAATAATACAACACATTTTACATGTTAATTATGATAGGTCACCAAAAAACTTCCACACCTATCATCTAATATTGCTAACAATGACCTGCAATATGTGGTTTGCAGGTCATTTATGCAAGTAACCCAAAAGTTGTCAAACAGAACAAGTTAGTTGTGAAAAACACATACCATAAGGTTTTCAATAATAGAGATCCAATCCTGTAGTATCCAAGTTCTCTGTCCCACGATAGCTTGTTTCATCAAATATCTTTGCAGCCCATTTTTTCTTGATGGCTTTGATGTTTTTATCACAAAGTTGCGGAGAATATGGCAAATCCAGAGCATGATACTCAAATTACTTCAGGCAGTAGACTCCACAATCACTACTCTGATAGTTCTGAGGTATCTCCTTTGCTGGTACTCGCAAATGTGTGAAACGTGTATAGGAGAATTTTCACTTGTCTTCAGTAGGTGCATACGTTTACAGAAGGTAAGATAGCATAACAGCCAGAGACTCCACAGCTCCGTCAATAGTGGTATCAGAGGCATGAGTCGCCTCATGACTATCCCATATTGTGATATGCCTCGTCAGAAATGATACTCAGATAGCTACTTAATGGTTCTTGCTGATGTGCCACATTGAGTACAAATGGTCGACTTCATAGGCCCACGTCTTTTCAGTTTTACAGACCGGTAATTCTCCTGTGTAGTATGAAAACGCACTAGGTGGTAGAAGTCTGCCAGAACCATCTGCATTCGGGTCAGACTTAAAGAAAGTCATCACGTCTCCAAGTTGAGGAAGCAAAGCCAATCTGACCAAAACCATTTTGGATGCTTAGCAAA
>NW_006256486.1:7432033-7487033 GCF_000478725.1 Eutrema salsugineum
AAAGTCTACAAATAAAGTCTACAAATAAAGCATGACACTCAAATTACTTCAGGCAGTAGACTCCACAATCACTACTCTGATAGTTCTGAGGTATCTCCTTTGCTGGTACTCGCAAATGTGTGAAACGTGGATAGGGGAATTTTCACTTGTCTTCAGTAGGTGCATACGTTTACAGAAGGTAAGGTAGCATAACAGCCAGAGACTCCACAGCTCCTTCAATAGTGGTATCAGAGGCATGAGTCGCCTCATGACTATCCCATATTGTGATATGCCTCGTCAGAAATGATACTCAGATAGCTACTTAATGGTTCTTGCTGATTTGCAACATTGAGTACAAATGGTCGACTTCTTAGGCCCACGTCTTTTCAGTTTTACAGACCGGTAATTGTCCTTTGTAGTATGAACGCACCAGGTGGTAGAAGTCTACCTGAACCATCTGCATTTGGGTCCGACTTAAAGAAATCATTGTAGTCACGTCTCCAAGTCGTAGAAAACATTGAGTTGAGGAAGCAAAGCCGATTTGACCAAAACCACTTTGGATGCTTAGCGAATCGAAGCCTCAATAAGTTAATATAAGCTTCCATGTGCTGCACTGATAAAAATCAAACATTAATAAAGTCTACAAATAAAGCTACAAATAAAGTCTACAGATAAAGTCTATTACACAGGTTCTGGCAGATGGTTCTGGCAGACTTCTACCACCTGGTGCGTTTTCATACTACACAAGAGAGTTACCGGTCTGTAAAACCAAAACAATAATACAACACATTTGACATGTTAATTATGATAGGTCACCAAAAAACTTCCACACCTATCATCTAATATTGCTAACAATGACCTGCAATATGTGGTTTGTAGGTCATTTATGCAAGTAACCCAAAAGTTGTCAAACAAAACAAGTTAGTTGTGAAAAACACATACCATAAGGTTTTCAATCATAGAGATCCAGTCCTGTAGTATCCAAGTTCTCTGTCCCACGATAGCTTGTTTCATCAAATATCTTTGCAGCCCATTTTTTCTTGATGGCTTTGATGTTTTTATCACAAAGTTGCGGAGAAAATGGCAAATCCAGAGCATGACACTCAAATTACTTCAGGCGGTAGACTCCAAAATCACTTCTCTGATAGTTCTGAGGTATCTCCATTGCTGGTACTCGCAAATGTGTGAAACGTGGATAAGGGAATTTTCACTTGTCTTCAGTAGGTGCCAGAGGCTCCACAGCTTCGTCAATAGTGGTATCATGAGGCATGAGTCGCCTCATGACTATCCCATATTGTGATATGCCTCGTCAGAAATAAAACTCAGATAACTACCCAATGGTTCCCACTGATGTGCAACATTGAGTACAAATGGTCAACTTCATAGGCCCACTTCTTTTCAGTTTTACAGACCGGTAATTCTCCTTTGTAGTATGAAAAAGCACCAGGTGGTAGAAGACTGCCATAACCATCTGCATTCGGGTCAGACTTAAAGAAGTCATTGTAGTCGCGTCTCCAAGACGTAGCAAACATTGAGTTGAGGAAGCAAAGCTGATCTGACCAAAACCACTTTGGATGCTTAGCGAATCGAAGCCTCAGTAAGTTAATATAAGCTTCTATGTGTTGCACTGATAAAAATCAAACATTAATGAAGTCTACAAATAAAGCTACAGATAAAATCTACATATAAAGTCTATTACACAAGTTCTGGCAGATTGTTCTGGCAGACTTCTACCACCTGGTACGTTTTCATACTACACAGGAGAATTACCGATCTGTAAAACCAAAACAAAAATACAATACATTTGACATGTTAATTATGTTAGGTCACCAAAAAACTTCCACACCTATCATCTACAATTGCTAACAATGACCTGCAATATGTGGTTTGCAGGTCATTTATGCAAGTAACCCAAAAGTTGCCAAACAAAACAAGTTAGTTATGAAAAACACATACCCTAAGTTTTTCTATCGTAGAGATCCAGTCCTGTAGCATCCAAGTTCTCTGTCCCACGATAGCCTGTTTCGTCAACTATCTCTGCAACCCATTTTTTTCTTGATGGCTCTGATGTTTTTATCACAAAGTTGTGGAGGACATGGCAAATCTAGAGCATGACACTCAATGTACTTCAGGCAGTAGACTCTACAATCACTACTCTAAATAGTTCTGAGGTATCTCCTTTGCTAGTACTCGCACATGTGTGAAACGTGTTCAGTAGGTGCGCACATTTACAGAAGGAAAGGTAGCATAACAGCCAGAGGCTCCACAGCTTCGTCAATAGTGATATCAGAGGCATGAGTCGCCTCATGACTATCCCATATTGTGATATGCCCCGTCAGAAATGAAATTCAGATAGCTACCCAATGGTTCCCGCTGATGTGCAACATTGAGTACAAACGGTCGACTTCATAGGCCCAAGTCTTTTCATTTTTACAGACCGGTAATTCTCCTTTGTAGTATGAGAACGCACTGGGTGGTAGAAGTCTGCCAGAACCATTCGCATTCGGGTCAGACTTAAAGAAGTCGTTGTAGTCGCGTCTCCAAGTCGTAGCAAACATTGAGTTGAGGAAGCAAAGCCAATCTGACCAAAACCAATTTGGATGCTTAGCGAATCGAAGCCTCAGTAAGTTAGTATAAGCTTCTTTGTGCTGCACTGATAAAAATCAAACATTAATGAACTCTACAAATAAAGCTACAAATAAAGTCTATAGATAAAGTCTATTACACAGGTTTTGGCAAATGGTTCTGGCAGACTTCTAACACCTGGTACGTTTTCATACTACACAGGAGAATTAACGGTCTGTAAAACCAAAACAAAAATACAACACATGTGACATGTTAATTATGATAGGTCACCAAATGACTTCCACACCTATCATCTACAATTGCTAACAGTGACCTGCAATATGTGGTTTGCAGGTCATTTATGCAAGTAACCCAAAAGTTGCTAAACAAAACAAGTTAGTTGTGAAAAGCACATACCATAAGGTTTTCAATCATAAAGATCCAGTCCTGTAGCATCCAAGTTCTCTGTCCCACGATAGCTTGTTTCGTCAAATATCTCTGCAACCCATTTTTTCTTGATGGCTCTGATGTTTTTATCACAAAGTTGCTGAGGAAATGGAAAATCCAGAGCATGACACTCAATGTACTTCAGGCAGTACACTCCACAATCACCACTCTGATAGTTTTGAGGTAACTCCTTTGCTATTACTCGTACATGTGTGAAACGTGTATAGGGGAATTTTCACTTGCCTTAAGTAGGTGCACACGTTTACAGAAGGTAAGGTAGCATAACAACCAGAGGCTCCACAGCTTCGTCAATAGTGGTATCAGAGGCATGAGTCGCCTCATGCCTATCCCATATTGTGATATGCCTCGTCAGAAATGATACTCAGATAGCTACTTAATGGTTCTTGCTGATGTGCAACATTGAGTACAAATTGTCGACTTCATAGGCCCACGTCTTTTCAGTTTATATACCGGTAATTCTCCTGTGTAGTATGAAAAGGCACCAGGTGGTAGAAGTCTGCCACAACCATCTGCATTCGGGTCAGACTTAAAGCAGTCATTGTAGTCGCGTCTCCAAGTCGTAGCAAACATTGAGTTGAGGCACAAAGCCGATCTGACCAAAACCACTTTGGATGCTTAGCGAATCGAAGCCTCAGTAAGTTAATATAAGTTTCCATGTGCTGCACTGATAAAAATCAAACATTAATGAAGTCTACAAATAAAGCTACAAATAAAGTCTACAGATAAAGTCTATTACACATTTGGCAGACTTCTACCACCTGGTGCGTTTTCTTACTATATAGGAGAATTACCGATCTGTAAAACCAAAACAAAAACACAACACATTTGACATGTTAATAATGATAGGTCACCAAAAACCTTCCACACCTATCATCTACAAATGCTAACAATGACCTGCAATATGTGGTTTGCAGGTCATTTATGCAAGTAGCCCAAAAGTTGCCAAATAAAACAAGTTAGTTTTGCAAAACACATACCCTAAGGTTTTCTATCATAAAGATCGATTCTTGTAGCATCAAAGTTCTCTGTCCCACGATAGCTTGTTTCGTCAAATATCTCTGCAGTTCATTTTTTCTTGGTGGCTCTGATGTTTTTATTACAAAGCTGCGGAGGAAATGGGAAATCTAGAGCATGACAATCAATGTACTTTAGGCAGTAGACTCCACAATCACCACTCTGATAGTTTTGAGGTATCTCCTTTGCTGGTACTCGCACATGTGTGAAACATGTATAGGGGAATTTTCACTTGTCTTCAGTAGGTGCATACGTTTACAGAAGGTAAGGTAGCATAACAGCCAGAGGCTCCACAGCTCCGTCAATAGTGGTATTAGAGGCATGAGTCGCCTCATGACTATCCCATATTGTGATATGCCTCGTCAGAAATGATACTCAGATAGCTACTTAATGGTTCTTGCTGATGTGCAACATTGAGTACAAATGGTCGACTTCATAGGCCCACGTCTTTTCAGTTTTACGGATCGTTAATTCTCCTGTGTAGTATGAAAACGTACCAGGTGGTAGAAGTCTGCCAGAACCATCTGCATTCGGTTCAGACTTAAAGAAGTCATTGTAGTCGCGTCTCCAAGTCGTAGCAAACATTGAGTTGAGGAAGCAAAGCCGATCTGACCAAAACCACTTTGGATGCTTAGCGAATCGAAGCCTCAGTAAGTTAATATAAGCTTCCATGTGCTGCACTGATAAAAATCAAACATTAATGAAGTCTAAAATTAAAGCTACAAATAAAGTCTACAGATAAAATCTACTAATAAAGTCTACTGTTGCATTATACGAGTATATTTTCACAAAATGAGTTAAAAAACCCAAACCATGTTAGCTAGCCATTGCTTCGATGTTCGCAGTAAGAAGTACCATTCGATCATAGAGAATTTTGTACGTTTTGGCCATATCCTATAAATAAACAAGTCAATCAAAGGAAAATAAGGATATAAATCAATCTACTTATGGGTATGCTTTAAAAAAAATCCATTACGGGTCCGATTTCACAAAATCCATTAGAACCTTGTGCTTCTGCTTAATACCGCTTTGATCGAAAGGATCATATCCACGATCTTGGTAAGGACCCAGCGTTGGAATGATTGTCTTTGAGGTGCTATTTTCTTGGAAATGACTATTTTGTGTTGCAGCAAGCTTACGATTCGTCTCACTCTTTGCCCGGGCCACTATCAGGACCGCTGCTCTCGTTTTACTATTTTCTCTACCTGAATCCCGTTGAAATCAACATCACACATCGCTGGGTCAAGTTCCACAACACTTGTTTCTGGGTTTTCTTCTAGGTCCACAGTAGCCTGCTTTGCTTTTACAGCCCCGAGGGCATTAACACTCTCACTTATACCAACGTTGGCATCACCTTTCTTACTATCATCTTCTTTCTCTGAATAATTCTGCAATTTAATGTGTCAAACAGGAATAAATATTCAAATGACAACACCAGTTTTACAATTTAGTAACATGTTTCACAACTAAACATAAATGAAAGTCTGTAAATTGGAAAAAACAAGTTTTGAAAACATAAGTAAATAAGTTCACACAGTACAGAACAATATTAAACATGTTCGAAATTCAAGTGACTTCGTTATTATTAATTGTTTCTATCTTTCGATGATTTTTTCATGTAACGTTTTTGTATATTCGGAGGGCTTTTGGTACTAACCCCTTCACGCCTTGTGTTGATGGTGTCTTTCTGCTGGCTCGGATCCACAGTGTTTTTAACCTCTTCGTCAGTATGCTTTGCTGTCCTTGTTGTCACCGCCTCCACTGCATGATCTACTGCTTCTACATTATCGCTGAGGAGTTTGATCTGCTTTTCACAGCTACCAAGTTCAGCATCAGAGGCGGACCTACATGTACCCACACTGTGTCAGTTGACACAGTATAAATTTGTTTTTTTTACCACATTTATAATTAACTTTTTCAACCCACGTTATTTGTTCCTTATCAAATATGACACAGTATAACATGTTATAATCGATGCTTTGTCATTACTTAATTTAACTTTTGATAAAGCCCATTAAACATTTAACTAACGTCCACCCATTATAAATAAAGTCTTTTTACACATAATTAACAATTTAAGTATCTCACATTGCTAGTATGTGGGCATAACTAAGTTTTTATAACTCTATATATATTTTTTATTTATTCATAAAATAAGACACAACAGGTGATATTATTAAGAGTTCCACATTGGTAAAATATGAGCATAACTAAAACTTTATAATATTATATATACCTTTCATTCTTCATTGAATAAGTCTAATGTTAAAAAAAAATGTTTATAAAAAAAATTCATGGAATAAATCTTTATTTCAATAGTTTTGTTGTCTTTGTTTTATTATATAAAATAAATAATTTGTTTATTTTATTGTAATTACATATACAGATAGAAAAAAGTATTCCAGACTATTACATATGAGTTTGTCACTGAAAGATTTCAGAATATGAAAAATGGTATAGGAAAGATCGTATAATGATTTTATAAGGTAGATTAATTTTGTAAAATTTTTATATTAATAAAAAAATTATTACTAATATTATAATTATGTTTTGACCCAGGTTAAAAAAATTCCTAGGTCCGCCACTGTTCACCATCTTGGTTGAGAAGCTTTTGAAGCATTGGTTGAAGTGCGCTTTCATAGTAGCGATAACTCCGTCCCCTTGATCACCCATGTAAGAGGCAGCAGACGCAGCGACTGTGCAGGGTTTCTTCCAGCTTGATTCATCTGAGGGAAAGCTCTTTTTCTCTACTTTGACGGTGTATGAACCCAGAACACCTTCCTGAGGCCAATTTAGGGTTAAAGAATGCATTGACAACACTGAAAATGTTGGGATCTTTGTTGCTCATCATCCCAAACTGGAAACATATCCGCCAAGTCCTTAACCACGCAGCTCTATATGCGAGCCTAGAAAATGAAGCCTGCTTCGAAAGTCAACATATGAAATCTACTACTGAAGTCTACTACTGAAGTCTACTACTGAAGTTTATTCGTTAACGAAAAGTAAATGAATTCTTCTAATGAAGTCTACTAGTGAACAAAACTTCTAAATGAGAAGAATAAAATGTATTTTAGCATGTTGGCTTTGACGTTCTTTCGTCTTCTTGATCCTTTGTAAGCCAGCAGAAGAGGTGGTTGTTCATTTGGATTTAGGGTTAAACAATGCATTGACAACACTGACAATGTTGGGATCTTGTTGCTCATCATCCCAAACTGGAAACATATCCGCCAAGTCCTTAACCATGCAGCTCTGTATGCGAGCCTAGAAAACGACAATTCAAACAAAATGAAGTCTGCTTCAAAAGTCAAGATTTGAATTATACTATTGAAGTCTACTACTGAAGTCTATTCGTTACCGAAAAGTAAATGAATTCTTCTAATGAAGTCTACTAGTGAACAAAACTTCTAAATGAGAAGAATAATACTTATTTTAGCATGTTGGCTTTGACGTTCTTTCGTCCTCTTGATCCTGTGTAAGCCAGCAGAAGAGGTGGTTGTTCATTTGGCAATGGGTCTCTAAATTCAGCAGAAAAATCCAGAAGAGCATATTATTCCCATACTTGAAGAGCTTGCACAAATCCTTCTATAGTGATATTTTTGCTGAGATCTTTTTCCTAGACAGACTTGATCAGATGCTGAAAAGCAAGTCTTCCCCATGGGAAACTCTTAAAACCTTTGAGATCTACCACGAGTTTGGCATGGCTAGTATTCGTGGGTGAGCCAGGTTTTGTTGGTATGATAAAAGCAGCGTAGATCCCAAGGTATCCCAAACACAGCCTATCATTCCGAGACCATGATGAGTAGTTGGAACAGGATTCTATATTATCAAGGGTGTTTGGCCCTAGAGCGACATTGACCCCCATTTGCTCCAAGAATACCCGCATGTCCTCCAAAAGCTCAAGCTCAGGGAGAGCCAGATCATTCACATACTTGCAGTTGAGTCCTATGATTTCCTCGAACTCATGGAATGAAAATTTCACTGGAGAGGTACCAATCAAGCTCCAGATCTCGTACCTCTGATTGCAAACTATCTGAAAGGTGAGAATGTGGTGCACCAGCCTAGACGCCCAACCAAAATCCAAGTCGTGGAACTTTAAAAAGACACCCAACGGTGACTCATAAATCTCTTCCCATTAATATTCTCACAGAGCTTCCCGTAGTGTAGGAACCAGCTTATAATCATCAGCATAATAGTCAATGCTTTTGTCTGGGAGTGGCTCACCGCCTTTAGTATACAACCTTCACGGGAATTCATGGGCCGCCATTATCTTACACAGTATTCTACAACAAACGGTTTAACAATTGTAATCACAAGCCTGATAAAAAGAAACGGTTTAAAACTATAAGCGAATGCAGTCTACTATATTCAAAATAAAGTCTACTTAGTACAATTAGAAGTCTATTCAAACATCAAGAAGTCTACAAAAACCAAACGAAGTCTACTCAAAACTACAGAATATGAAGTCTACTATAGTCAATTAATCTAAAAGGAATCTACAAGGCAGATAGTGGTTACCGGCATGATGAGATGCAACCGGCGGCGACGTGGTGCAACCAGATTGGCAAAAATATACTATATATTGTCACCCGCCGAGACGAAGATAGAGGAACATAGAGGAAGATAGAAGAATATAGAGGAAAAGCTATCTATATAGCTTCGGAATGACATCTCTTTACCGTTTTAAATCAGGAAATGACGACAGAGTCAAGCGGCGAAAGCAGATCTGCTAAAAAAAACCCTAACTTCAGATCTGGCCACTAGTGATGAACACGAAGTGGTGATGAATACGGAGGAATAGGGAAGCAGGGGGATGGAGATGGATGAAGATGGAGGAAGAAAACTTGCATGGAACGGGTTATCAATGTCGGTGAGGAGTATATCGGCAGCGGCATTGAATAATAACATAAATCGCCTTCGAGAGCTGGCGCTTTTTTTTCAAAGGGAAATCCTCGACGGTTCTTTATTTTTACAGTATCTGTAAAATCCTATATATAGTCTGGGTAATTCTGTTCAGTTAGAAGAATATTTCCTCGGTTAGGTAATTATTATTCAGTACAATATGGTTTACGGGAAGTATTTTTTAGTTACGGGAAGTTTATTTGTTAGGGGATGTTATTTTTGGTTCAATTCTAGTTAAATTCCCGGTAAAGTTAATTTATTCGGTTTATCAGACTTCCATATTGAAGTCTACTAAATCAAATATTTTGCTCTTCTTAATTTGAAATCATAAATTTAAACTTATGAATATGAAATAATAATTTATATACATTAGGATTACCAATTTCTAATTTATGATTGCAAATTTGAAACCAAAATTATTTTTAAAATTAAATTTTATGATTTAGTTGCATAGTAGACTTCATAAGTCTACTAGTAGACTTTTAACTGTCTAAAGTAAACTTCGTCAGAGTTTAAACCGTAATTAGGACATCTATTTTTTATTTGGTCATATAGGTTATTTTTGTCAAATGTTGCATCAGAGATCTACTTTTGTATTCAAAATCAATATTTAAGTTATTTTTTACAAAAACTCCTTTTTTATTTCAAAAACATTTCTTGCAATATATTCAAAATCAATATTTAGGTCATTTTTTACAAAAACTCCTTGTTTTATTTCAAAAACATTTCTTGCAAGCGACTCCATATATGTTATATATGTTAAGAAATAAACAATTTCCGATGAAATAATTGTATCGTTTGATTTTTCTTTTCATGATTTTTTATTTAGATTATTGAGTTTCCTAAAGGAAAATTAGGTGGGATAGCATTCTCCAGAGTTTTATTTAGGTAGATTAAAACCTATTTTTTTAATCGTGAGCAAAGACATCAAACCCCCTCATCAAATTTAAACAACACCTGTTCTTTTAAACCACACCAATAAAACTTTTATAGATTCTGACAATTTCTATTTTCAACACCACCATAACTTTTGCTACAAAACATTTAGTTGAGCTCGTTATTTATCTTTTTTAAAAAAATTTTGAATTGATTCTCTTTCTTTCAAAACTTATCCAGAAAATCTCATTTCAAAAAATCTCTCAACTATTGGAAACTCAATTTCATTTTCAGACATCCACATAATTCTCTACTCTCTATTTCTACGGCGAGGTCTTGTCCGTCCATCTTATTGCTCCTTTCGTTTTCTACGACGAAGCTCTACCATCCCTCGTTTTCTCCGGTTCATCACCTTCCATAACATTGCTGATTTTTTCGCCTGCCAAGTACTTGTGCCAGGTACCGTTTTGATATCTGGTTTTCTTTTGCTTCTTTCTACTATTTCTGTTATGTTTATTGTTCTCGTTTTTCTTCAGTATTATGTCCTTGTTCGCTATTTTTTCACATCTGGGTTTCTTGATTTTGTAGATCTAGAATTTTCAAATCTTACTTATGTAGTTAACTATTTACACTATCTTTAGTAATCATCTACTCATGATTCCTGCCAATTTGTACTCTGTATTTTTCCAGTACAATTGTCTTTTTGTTTGTTATCCACATCTGGTTTACAATGTATTCAGATCTAGGATTTGTAGATCTTACCTTCAATATATAACTATTGTCATCGTCGTTAGTAAATGTCTACGCACGTATTCAGTTAGTCTACAGAACTACTATACATGAATAATCAACTATTCTTTTGAATAACAGTAGTTATTTACGTCACAGTAGTAGTTATTTAGTCAGTAGCTAACTATTTGACTGTTTTGTGTTTAAAGGGATATGTATACTCTTCAACAATCCGAACCCACACCGTTTGCAAACAATGTGCTCCCCAGATTCGTGATGCACTCATTGATATTTTTGAAAGAGTTGGTAGGGTATCGGCCAACGATGCTTGTCCATTTGCTTGTTCATGTAAGTTTTGACAGTTCCATCATCTTTTTCATTGTTATCGATATCTGGTTCTCTTGATTTTGTAGATCTAGAGTAGTTAACTATTTTTATATGCATACTGAGTAAGTAGTAACAACATTGAATATGGTCATTAGTAATCGTCTACTCTTATCATCTATAACAGATACAATAAATAGATACTCCATATTCAGTTAGTCTACATAACTACTATGCACATATATCCAACTACTAGTATAACTATCAGTAGTTAACTACATTACGATAGTAATCAGTTTACAATAGTTAACTTTTTGCCATTTTTCCTTTGTAGGGATATGTGTTCTCTTCGATGTGAACCCACACCGTTCAAAAATAATGTGCTTCTCCAAATTCACGATGCACTCATTGATGTCTTTGTAAAGGTTGCTAGAGAATCTGCAGAAGATGCTTGTTCATTTGTTTGTTCATGTAAGGTTTTAAACCAAACATTCAAGGAACCATCTCTCATCAAGGCGCTCAACCTATCTGCCTTCATTAAACAGCTCAACTTAATAAAGTGCTACCCTGAATTCTTTGAGTCAGCGAAAATGGATAACTACCAATAATCGACTTTGAGTAGTAGCTATCTAATCGAAGTAGACAATTATTAATACTTACTTAAGTATTAGAATCAACTTTCAGTTTTATGGAGAAAATATACAACTACTAATAATCGACTTGGAGTACTAGCTATCTAATCGAAATATGTTACAAAGTAGTCACCATCTCCGTGTCATTCAAACGAAGTTTTATTTTAAACATAGTCACCTACTAGTAGTCTTCTACTAGAAATATATGAACACAACAAACATAAGAATTAGAATTAAAAGGGACGTCTATACTGAAGTAATAGATGACTAATTGGTATATGTATGTTTACTTTTAACTTGGTGCAACTATAGAAAGTATCGTCCATAATATATCACATTTTCAGAGTGAGAGAATGTTTGTCTGAGGGGAATGCAACTTTTTATGAAAATAGTTGTCTACCACATATCCACATACTCTGAGCTAATGATTTTCTATGAAAATAGTCAACTATGACTATAAAGTTACCATTGTGACACCTCCCAAGACACCTGCTGCAAAGTTTTGTCGCATTCCACAAATTTCTCTGTGTCATTCAAACGAATTGGATCAACCACATTTCAACCACAAAGTAAGCAACTATGACACATTATATTAAAGCTGACTATGATACAAACACTAAATAGTTGACTACGTTACCTTCATTTCTTCTCGGGATGGGATCTTTATTTTCTTTGGTCGACCATGTGGTCAACGCATTACTGGAGGAAGTAGTTCTGAGACACCATAACATACATGAGTTGGTACTAGGTGGAATGATTATTCATAAAGGGATCTCCAAAAACTAGTTGTGTACACTTCTCCCATAAGCTTCTCGTTTGCAATGTTGCTATAAGAAGAAGTTGCCGATAACTTGTTATGTACACCTCTCTCCTATTCTGTTGTAAACTTCATATTCATCGTGGCCGACAACAACCACCTACATTTTAAACATAGTCACCTATTAGTAGTTGTCTACTATAAATATACGAATACAACAAACAAAATAATTAAAATTGAAAAGAATGGCTATACTGAAGTGATAGGTGACTACTTAGTATATGTCTATTTACTTTCAACTTGGTGCAATCATAGAAAATATCGTTCATAATGTCTCATAACTTTAGAATGAGAAGATGTTCATCTGAGGCGGATGCAACTTCTTTATGAAAATAGTCGTCTACTACATAACCGCATACTCTGAAAAAATATTTTTTATGAAAATAGTTAATTATTTCATAAAGTTATCTCAGATTTTAAATGATTTGAGCAAAAAGACACCGTGTATAATTTATTAAGAAAATACGAATTATAACGCTAAAAATCAGAAACTTTGAATGTTTGGTTCATGGATGTTGTGTTAATGGCTATTTATCTAATCCACTAGGGTCCTCTCGAAATTAATCTAGTCGTACACGTAGTACTAAACGACAATAACGTTTAAAGCTTGCTAAAGTAACAATAAAGTTTACGTTGCTATTGTTTCATAAAATAGTTAACATCTGCGTCTTGGTGAGTTGGTGTGGTCCCAACCTTGGTCAAAAAAAGCAATGTATAGATTTAGAGAATAAGAAGTGTAATGTCATTTTTACATATTTTTTATTGTTGATTTCTGCTACACATTTAATTGACTGCTTTTCTATAGTATTCACTTAATTTGTTCTACCATAAGTAATATTAATGCAAATCACCCTTTCCTAAAAAGAATCTTCCACCAAAAATGTCTTTAATTCCCCTTTTACTTAAAATGGGAAATTGATTAAACTACTGACTCACTATTGATTCTATCGGTATGCTATATGGAAGACTCTCTCTCTGTTCTCTCTCTCAAAATCTTTCTCTCTCTCAAAATCTTTCACAGAGAGAGTGTTTTCTCTTTTTTGATTTTCGACTGATCGGATGATAAATTCTGGCAAAGTCCGGAGTTCTTTCGGCTATGTCCGATTTGTTTCCGGTTTTAATCCGGCTTCTCTTCCGACTCGGTTCAGATTTGTTTGTTTTGTTTTAGTTTCAAATCTTTTGCAGATCAAGGAAGTTATCCGATCCTGGAAATGTTGGCGATTTAGTTTTTGGATCTCTTGACCATTCAATCGTCTAGAGTAATTCCTCGCCTATCCTTAAAGGATTTAAAAGGCGACGTGTGTCTTCTCGATTGTTTTGGCAAGTCGAAGCAGTTGATTGGAGTGGCGTATGACGATTCGGTGTATTTCACCGCGTTGTATGGTTGCCCGAGGAATACGACGGTCTATTTCAACTGAGGTTTTCTGGTGATCCAATCTCAATCAACTAATTCCGGCGACATCTGCAAAAGAGACCTTCTACGGTGGGTTTTGTTGAGGATTTTGGCTGGTTTGGTGGAATTAAGTGGAGAACCATGTTGATTACATCGAAATTGCCTACGATAGTGTTGCAGCGGTGGTTTGGCGATGCAACCAGACGATGCTCATCTGCCTTTTTTTGCACAACACCTGTCCAACACGTGTCTACTTTTAGCTCAACTTTATATTTTTGTTTTGTGCTAATTTTGTTGGGCTACTGGACTGTATTTAGTGTAAAAATGTTGGGCTTTAAACAACAAAAATCATTGGTAGATTTGTGCTCATTTATTGGACTTGAAAATTTGCAGACAAAAAAAAAAAAAAAAAAAAAATTGCAGAGTTGTTGCAAACATTTAAAAAGAGGTAGTGATTTTCCTAAAGTTAATAAAAAAAGTTGCTTTTATTAATTCATGATTTAAGTTTCAATTTTAGGTTTTGATATCATTTATTGGGCTTTTCCAAGCCTATGTCTAACTCTTCAATTAGTATGATATTGTCCGTTTTGGACCCAACTAGTAAAAGCCGCACAGATTTGGTTTTGAGCTCCTTCCCAAAAGGCATCATACAAATTAGAGTTGGACATTACTTATATACTCGACCATATTGGTCTAAACTTCGGATGTGGAACATTGGATTGATTCCCAACAATCTCCCCCTCAAGCCAAAGACCCTATAACTCTTGATCTCTAACCTACAACGATACTTAGTACCATCTTGTACATCTTAATCGCAAGGTCATCTTGAGGGTTTCTCTCCTACACCGAACATTCAGTCCAATCTCACTTCTCCAGGTCCATTTTTTTTCTTGACCTTGGCTCTGATACCATTTATTGTGCTTTTCCAAGCCCATGTCCAACTCCCCTATTAGTATGATATTGTCCGCTTTGAGCCCAACTGGTAAAAGCCGCACGGATTTGGTTTTGGGCTCCTTCCCAAAAGGCCTCATACTAATTGGAGTTGGACATTACTTATATATTAGACCATATTGGTCTAAACTTCGGATGTGGGACTTTGGATTGATTCCCAACAATTGGATTGTGCACACATTTCTTTTTCACCCTTTATTTTTGGTACATCGTTTGCATGTTGAATGTTCTGATATTAAATGTTATTGTTTCAACCATTGTTTCTATTTTAATTTATACTAACCAGTATAGAGTATTTTGGAAGTATTTTACGTTGATAAATTAACTACCTAGCACAAAATGTTTTTGTATTAAGTTTTTTGGGTTTCTAATTTAAAACCAATTAGCAATGAGTGGATTGGTCCAAATTTCTAATATATTACCCAATATGTATCCCAACTTTCAATGTGGGATATTCTCATATGCCCTCTCGAGATAGTAGTAGGCCGTCTAGCCATTAATCTCTGTAATATTCTATCATAAGATTAATTTTAGGTAAGATTAGTCGAGTAATTTGGGTCGGACCAATTTCGATTAAGATCGATCGGGCCTCTTTCAATAGGTCAAATCAAGTTCAGTTCAAATTGAGCAGCGTGTGATCGGATTCTGATATTATGTTAAGCTTTCTGGTAAAAAAATGAATTGGCCTAAGTCCCTTATATATTATCCAAAATTTTTTCCAACTTTTAATGTGAGATATTCTCACATTTTATTTACTGTATGATATTACTTTTGTAAAATCTGTACATTTGGTTTGAGTTTCTGAATCACTTCATGTGTTTATACTGTTAAAAAAAACTAACCACATTAGACATATAAATTGATTTTGTAGGTACAGTTTTTATCGAATGTGATTTGTGTTCAATTACCATATAATATGTATTTAGGGGCGGATCCAGAAAAAATTTAGATGGGGCATCATTTTATAAATATTAAAAAAATATATCAGAACAAACTTAATATGAATATATAATTCTAGTGAAACTATATCAACAATAAAGTCGTTTCACCTTTCATTTTTGTGTGGACTTTAAATATTGAATTTGTTGTTACTTTTCAGTTAAATTGAGCAGCATGCTTTTTAAACTGGGAGAACTTTCTTTTTTGCCATTAAACTAAAAACATTTTATTTAAAATTTAAAGTTATTTAAGAAAAAATAAAAACAGTAGGAGGCACGTGGGCGGATGTAGATGTGGCAGGATAAATTTCACATGCCTCCTATTCTTTTTTATTTATTTATTTATACTGAATAAACTTTAAATAAATTTAGTTTAGTATATTACTTTAATGGGTTTATAAAAAATGCTCCCAATTATAAAAAATATGCATTCTATTGAAAGTGTCCACAAAAAAAAAGTTCTAGATCCACCAGTGTACCCCGTCCGTTTTGTTTGTGTGTAACCATCAACGAAAGAGAAGAAAAGCATGGAAAACAATAACAATGGTGGCACAAAAAAGTTTTTTTTAAATAGACCAATGGTGGCACTAAAACAGACGGTATGCGTACAATTCAAAAAGAGCAAGCATATTTTCGATTATTGTATATTTTTTGTTTATTGTATCATTTTTTTGTATAATTAGAGAGCATCCAAGCATTTATTTTATTGGACCGAGGTTTGATGCTCTTTTCATATTAAAATTCATTTTCACAAAGTTCGCTATACCTTTAGGTCCCTTACGTTTGAGATTCTGTGTGCACTTAGCGTTTTAGCGAGTATCATTTCACAAAAAGAGTTATCAAAAATTAGAATATAAATGCTGATTCTTTTGGTTATTACTTTGCTTGAAGAAAGATGATAAGAAAAATCTCAGAACATGTTTCATGAGATTCGCATTTATCAATCTTTTGCAAGCTTATAGATTCGCTTTATATCTTGTATAGATATACTAATTAATATCTTTATGTCACCTTCATGTTTTTTTTAAAATATTGTTTTGAATTTCAATTTCAGTAAACCTAATTTCGTTTTTAGTAAAAACTAAAAAGTAATAAAATAATGTCAATAAAGTACAAATTCAAACTTTAATTTGCTTATGCAGGGAATAAGGTTATTACTGATTTTTGTTTTAAAGTTCGTTTATAAAATTTTAACTAATACTTGTATTAAAACGGGGAAAATACTTGACACTTGACAAAAGAAAAAAAGAATAGTTCACAACTATCTCAAAAGTATGAGTAGCCTTAACACTTTACTACGTATATAAATAACGCCAAAATATGGATCATTCATCCTTTCACTTATACCGACGAAAACTGCCGCTACTAATTAAATCCTAAATTGTAATTATCCGTTACATGCATGGCTTCTTCACTAGCCAAACCCAACGAGAAAGGCAAGAACAAGTTCAAGATTCATGAAGACATTGAAGCCTCAGATTTTGTGTCCACTCATATTTGCATCAAACGTATTCCCTCCACGCAAGCACTTGATCGGGAAGTGATTCTACGACGCATACGCCAACGCCGATGCGTAAATAAGGTCAGATCGGTATTTCAAATACTGTGTGGTTTGCCACTTTTGGGCAAAAAACACGATGGTAATGACGACCACGATCACGATGGCACTTCCACATTGCCTTGACTCTTGAAATTGTTTCTGTGCTATTAGATGATGCCGTTGTAGTTTGTAAGTTGTAACTTGCATTAGTAGTTGTGAACTTGTGAAGTTGTACATATACTAGTATACTACTCTCATAGTTGTGAAAAATCAAACCCTATCATATCTATTGTTGAGAATTACTGTAAATTTTGGATTCCAGATAATTTGAAGCGTTCATATTTGTCCCACTATAAGGCGTTTAATAGCTAGATAAGCTATGATTATACAAAAAATGGCTCTTGTTTTTGGAAAGAAATTGAACCGGCCGGTTCATTATTATTTAACTAGGTAATTAATATTGGCGTGGTATAATATCAAAGTTTACTAGTGTAAGAAATTTTGTTGCCACTCTTTCTTTACTGGAAAAATAAGGTGATTTACCCGTAAGTTGGGAATTGGGATGGTATATCCATCCTTCCCTCTTGTTGCCTTATGTAACGTCATCTGGTAACCATGGATCATTCAATACCGATGTATATAATATAACCCACCCAATTTTGGTCCTCACACCGTGGTCTATCTAGAGCATTTCATATCCTTAAAACTATATTATAGTGTTGATTGGTTCACTCGCTATCATCTAAAAACGTTATGTTTACGATTGGTAGTATTTAGTGGCGTTTTATAACAATTATAAAAATCGCTTCAAGCCACTCAGTATCGTTTGATACCGTTGACATTCAAAAACTTTTTTCTGCAAGCGTTTGTCATTGCGGGCAGTAGCGGATGGATAAAAATACAAAAACCACATTAGAAAAAAAATCATATTATAAATTTTTTTTTGAAACTCTAACCCTACTATATTTGTCTCCTATATATAAACTCTAGTTCTACCACTTTTTCTAATTCTAGTCTTTGTACCCTAATCATGGCTTTTATACCAGTTGAAGAAAGTGAAGACACAAGTGTAAGTGCTATAATATTTTAGAGACATCTGACCTATTAAAGAAATTTTACATCATGCATAGAACAAATCCTGAAAATCCACGTATTACAACAAAAAAATTTTCAATTTGTTACATTACTGGATACAATTTTGGATGATATTCCCAACAATTGAAATAAAACATGTCAATATAAAATTTATTAGGTTTTGAATAATTATTTAGTATTATTTATATTTTTTATTATGAATTATTTTAAACTAATAATTATGTATTTAGCATAATAATAATAATATAGTTTCTTTATTTTTTATAATTATATATTATGTTTATTTTGGTAACCGCTAATACATCCGCTGATTAATTAGTTAGTCAAAATGTCTTGCAAACACATCTGTTTTCAACAGCTAAATCAGTCGTGCAAATCGCTAAATAATACTAAAAAGTGTAATTGCCTGTTTCCGCAAACTCCACACTTATAACCACAACCGCTGCATTTAAACCAATCATGCCAGATCCTTGACCGTCTACTTTTTCATGGATATGCTATTTGAAAATGCTAAATTTCAGAGTAGTTTGGTATTTATGGTTCTTTAAGTTATTCGGCAAGATTGTTGAACTGTACGTAAATTCTATATTTCTTTCCAAACCTCAACTTAGCTTCATATTCAACAAGTCAATAATAATCATATCCTCGGGCCTGACGTTCATATTGTGCATTTTGTATAAACTAAACGGAAACAATATATATTTTAATATTTATTGTTATGACACTTAAAAATTAGTTTAGATTGATATGATCCTTAACATGTAATACTTGAAATTCGAACATATATATAATTAACTTTGGAAATCAAATACGAAAATTCGAACTTGTTTTTGTAACAACGACCAAATATACTTTACCTACGAAATTTATATATGCAATTTCCAGAGCCTGAAAATAAGAAAAATTACATAAGATATTGATTATAGATTGCTCATAGAAAAAGAATTAAAGAATTTGATAATTGTTTAAAGAGACAAAGTATTAGATGAAACTCACTAGGATCTGTTATGGCAATGATACCTGAGCCTCCGAAATAGCAATTCCAATAGTGTCTTCCTTGAGCTTGATAATAAAGATTCATGGCGACAGAAGCGTGATTAAGGAGATCATTAGGAGAATAACATGGACCTCCTTTGGATATAATTTTACAATCGACTTCAGAACATGCAAACTTTATGATTTCTAAAAGTTTTTTGTTCTTCGTAGCTGGTTTCGCCACACACCAATATCCATGGCTCTACAACAAAGAGCATAAAAACATATTTTCTGAACCGTTCTAAATATTTTAATACTGTTAACAAAAAAAGGATTTGTTTTTCATTATCTTTTCTGAGTAATCTTAAACATGTACCTCTGCGTTGACGTTCACGAAACTTCCTTCGAATTAAGAAAGACATCAAATAAAATTAAGATTGTTACATAACTAGGAAAATTTTACAATTATAGATAATTTAATTATAAATTCCATCAAATTTGATGATTAGTTACGATTAGATTACCCGAAAAAAAGGTATAAAAAGATTATGAAAAAAAGACATAGATGTGCGTTAGCCATGTTTGATTTTATTTTACGTCTGAAAGCTCCTCTATAGCTTAGCGTTGTATTACATTAGATTCAACCTATCTCTTATATATACAAAGGGAGATTTAAATAATATATAAATTTATTAATTAAACTACCTATTTTTAACTTATAATACTTATGCCTTTTTTGGAAAAAAACTTATAATACTTATTTGCCAAACTTAACAAAAGTAACTATATATCATTATTTTTAGACAACACAGGTCAAAATCTCGTAGGTATAAAATAAAGTGTGTGCAATCATATTCCACCAAATTATATTTTTAGGGGGTCTTGTTAGATCCTAATTACTTTTTGTAGATTGTGTTCGTTACTTTAATAATTTTAGAATTTATTGAATATACAAAGAGTTTATATATATATATTATAGATTAAATGTAGATTACAAACTTTTAGAATTGAATTTCATTATGTAGACATGATATTAAGAAATTAGAAACTGATTTATTTTGATATAAAATTGTGAAAATTATAATCCATGAGAGAAAGTAAAAATTTTATTTGTGTTTTATATTATATAAATAAATATTTATTTATGGTATGAAATATATGATTCAAACCTAAAAATTTTAGCTACCCAAATTTTTAACATATTTTGAAAACTTTATTATTACGTGAATGTAGATTAATACATATTATAAGTGTAAAAATGAGCTAACCTGTTTTTTTAATCTGTCTCAAAACAATCCACTATCTTGTATGTTTGTAATCCAACACGCCAAAAATCATAATTATAAAAATAACCCTAATCTAGCCTATCATATTCTCGTATAATATAAATAATTTTAGGCTAATTAATTCTAATAAGAAAATACAATAATAGATAAATTTATCATTTTTGTTATTATGAGAATATTTTTAAAATATTTAAATATATTTTAAATTAATATCATTTTATTATTTTTGTAAAGATACAACTAAAATTGATTTTATGATTTTGTTAAATTCTCTAGCCTACATTTAAGAAAATTCAAGTTAATATTAATTATATTCAAATTTTTAGAATTAAATATAAATATAAAATAAAATATATTTTATTAATATTATACTAAATTTGCTGTTTACTATATAATAACATATTTATTTATCATAATTTGTGTTATTATAAAAGCTATTATGTAAATTTCAAAATTTAAATTAAATATAAATTAATTTCTAATTTATTCTTTTTATAAAAATGCAATAGTAACTGAGTTTTTTAGACCATCTGCAGTAGGAATCTCTCACCATGTCTTTGACATTTAAAATAAATTAAAATAATTAGAAGAGAAGAGTGAATGAAATAAGTCTCCCAAATAAAAACTCTGAGAGATTTATGAGAGACTCTGAGAGATTTATGAGAGACTCTCAAACCATATGTTTTTTTATGATTGATTTTATTCTTTTTTAAAATTAAAATTAATAACAAATCTAAATTCTATTAAAATATTAATATTTATTTGTTGAGAGACTATTTTTTAAAGACTCATATAAGTGACCTAACCTATATCATAGAAAAAATAAATTAAACAAAATTAGTATTTAACTTTTGAAACTAAATATAGATATGAAAAACATAGATATGTGTTTGCTCGATCTCAATCCCCCGGATTTGCTGTCGTCTTTGCTACGTCTTCACTTGATCAGTCTTGGACAGTTTCAATGACAAACTGAGTTCAGGATATCAAGTGTTACGCCGGCGAAACAATCAGCTGCTCTTGCTTCTTCCATCTCCTCGAAGACGTGCAACATATTCAGCTACTCTTTAACTTGGGCTTGACCCAATATAATGACATGTCTTCCCGGTCTGAAGTTTATTCGGTTTCATACCGTTTGCCCTCTTTTATTTCGGTCAGCAACAATTAAAAGCTGTCTCCTCCATCCGAGTCCATTATTCCGCCTTCTCCTCGGTTTAGCTATTGATACCAGCTGGTTCCATCATCCTTTCCCCATCAAGCTTGCTGCTTCATTAATGAAGAAATATTATATCCGAATGGACTCCAAAAATCTCACCCAAATGTATTTTTATTCCGAGTTTACTGCCGGAAAATCTTGTGAATTTTTCTACCATTTTGTCTTCTTGCTTAGCGGTCTATACGTGACCAGATGAGGCAAAATCAGTAATAACATTTGAAAGTGACTTCTGGATTTGCCGTGAAGTTATTGATGCATTTACATTGTCTCATTTTTTTTGTCCATCTTCCATGATGATCTATTTGCTCTATGTTTTACTGATTCTATATATAATAATCGTAGAGAATGTTTAATTCCCTCTCTTTGTATGTTTGAAATTTAGATTAATGAAGAAAGTGTTGAACCAAAAAAAAATGAAAACATATAATTAATTTTAAATTAAACTAAATTAATCTGTTTGGCAATAGTAATAATATTATTGATAAAAAAAATAGTCTTAAATAAAAGTTTTTTGTTTAGATATAAAAGTGCTTCTATTTTAATAGTATAGATTTTTCTTATTTCATTAATTAACAACACAAACTTTTTATCTTTTATCAATTAGATTCAATTTGAAGTTATATAAGATTTAAAGTTTGGTTCTTAAATTGTCTCATTCTTTTAGAGATTGTTTGGGGATAATTTGGATCAGTTTCGAATTACAAAGCGTTATTCAAAATTGAACCATATTAATTATAAAACACACAATAATAATTTTTATTCTCTTAAATATATATATATTTCTATTTTGATTATTTTCTGTTTTTATATTACTTTACTTTTTTCTATTTTTTTAATTTACAGTAAAAACGTTACAATCTTTTTTTCCTTTTCAAAATAAATAACCAAAAATAAGAGAGTTTATATTATTACACTAGTTAACTTGTCCGCGCCAGACGCGGACTAATTTAATTTTTTATTTGATTTTTTGAAAATATAGTAGTAGTTTGGTTCTTTTTTTTATTGAATATGAATTTTATTGTTTGTAGACAATTGTCATAACATAGTTAGTTCCTGCAATTTTTTCAGACCTCTTTTCCATGTTTAGATCTTTGCTTTTGTTTAAGGACAAACAAATGTTTAAGTCTGGGGGAATTGATAACATCTGATTTTAACTACTTTCAATATCTTATGCAGGTGTTTTCAATCATTTTTAAAGGTTTTATAAGAGTTTTCCATGTTTTGGAGTTTTAAAAGGCTTTTCAGGAAATTTGGAGCTTTGGAGTGCATTTTGGAGCAAAAGTACATTTTTGGATAAATTCAGGCCGTCAGAATTTTTGCAACCAAATTTTGAGACATTATAGAGGAGACAACCAGCTTTCCAACACACTTGCAATCAAAGCAATCCAACGGTTAGATCTCCAGATATCATCAATGCACTGAAAGGTCAATCAACACGCCCAGTCAAGGACAAAAGCTTTCACCCGCGGCCAAGCTTGCTTCCCCCACGGCTCAGGTCCTTTCACCCCCGGTGGACCTAAGTCCGAACCTCATAAGCCCAACTACGGCCCAAGACACTTCCTGCACCCATTTTACAAGTCCTAGATGCCCAGACTTGAAGGAACACTATAAATACTCATTTTTAGGTCTTTTGTAAGGGAGCCTCTTTTTTCTCTTTGGGAGAGAACTCATTTGTAGGTTTAGGTTTTTTTTATGCATCTGTAGAAGCTTTTCATCACCACGCTGTCTTCAATAAGAGAAGTTTTTCTGCAACTTTTGTTTCTTTACTTTTTTTCTTTCTAGTTCTTAAACCGAGGATGATGTCTATCTCAGCCATGTCTGAGTACTCACCTAGTTGGGTGAAAGAGAAATCCGAAGGGATCCCATGTTCAAATGACATCTAGGTTTTTAGGAAATTTTTTTTTTGATTTTTACATGATTCTCCCATTCATTCAAATCTCAATGCGGTAACTCTGGATTGATCACCCAGAGTCCGATTAAATCCGAGCCACGAGAGTGTTGTATCTGGGTTACCTGAACTGGATCTTATGGACATCACCGTCGTAAGAGAAGAAAACTATCTACAGAGGATACGTAAGCCGAGATGGATTTCGATCTGAAATGCATGAGCTTGTTATGGCATGAGAGCGAGAGTTAATTGCCATGAATGAGTGATTAGATGATTAGGGTGACGAGAGTTGGCTAATCTTACAAGTGTTTATCCTAATTTTAGATTCATAGAAAGTCCTTGCCTAAATTCCTTGTGTTTTAGAACATGAACCCTAAAGATGAACCCTAATCCCATTATTATTGTTTTCAACCGATTTTATTTCCCTGTTTTAGTAGATTTATTGACAAACCAAAGCTCCTTTTTATTAGATTAGGTATACGATTGTTTTTAGCATCAGTTAGAAGTCCTCAACACACAAATCTATGTGGATTCGATCCCTAAGTACTACTGCGTTTGCTGTGCACTTGCAGCTTTTCTAGGGTAAAACTTGTGTTGCCCACTGCACCCACATCATCGAGTCAAGGATCTTCTGATGCAGTAGGGGATGAAGAAGGCACTGTTAGAGGAGAAACCGAACAAGATTGAGAAGGATGATTGGGACGATATGCAGGATCTAGTTGTTTCAACGATTCAACTTTGTCTCTCTGATGATATTACCAACTAGGTGATGAATATCACGACTTGCAAGGAGATGTGGGATAAGTTAGAGAATATGTAAATGTCAAAGTCGTTATCCAGCAAGCTGTCTGTGAAGCAGAAGCTGTACGGGTTGAAGATGGTAGAGACTGACGATCTTATTGCTCATATCAACATCTTCAACCAAAAAATTGGAGATCTTGAGCGTGTGGACGTTAAAATTGAGGATGAGGGTAAACCCATGATCTTGCTGTGTTATCTTCCTTCTCAGTTTGAGACATTGGTGACAGCCATTACAGTCGACAAAACGACTATTTCGCAGGAGATTGTTTGTACTTCGCTGCAATCTCATTGGGAAAGGCGGCATAATATTATCGTGGTTGAAAAGTTTCAGGGAGATGGTTGTACGTGAGTAGCAATCATCAAAGAGGAAGGCAGGAAAAGAAACAGGATGATAATAACAAGGACAAATCGAAATCTAAACCAGGGAAGAATTGCTTTGGTTGTGGCAAGAAAGGTCACTATCGAATAGATTGTCCTAACAGGAAACAAAACGCAGGTGGGTCAGGTTCTGCTAATACGGTTCAGAAGGAAGATTCAGAAGACAGTTTGAGTGATCTACTGGCTATGAATTCTGGTAGTCACATAGATTATTGGATACTAGATACGGGTGCATCATTCTATAAGACTCCTGACAGAGAATGGTTTGAGACGTATAGGGCTGGGAACATGGGTTCTGTTTTATTGGCAAACGACATGTCGTGTGGTATCGACATTGACTCATGTTACGATGTCCCAGCGGTGAAGAAGAATCTGATCTCCTTGGGTACTTTTCATACAAACGGATTCATACTCAGAGGTGATGAAGGTGAAGACGTTTTGAAAGTTTGTAAGGGAGATATGATTGTGATAAAGGGAAAGATGACAGCTGGGAACATCTACATGATGTTAAGGAGCGTGGTTATAGGTGGAGCTGCAGGTGTGGTGTCTGAATCAGAGAGTACAACCTTGTGATAGATGCGCTTGGGGCATATAAGAGAGCAAAGCTTGACTAAAATCCATAAAGAGGTCTTCTGGATGTGTTAACAAACTGTAAGATGGATTTCTGAAAGTTCTGTGTGATGGGTAAGCAGTCTAAGATTTCTTTCAAGACAGAACATCACACGACAAAGGGTCTTTTAGACTATGTCTAATTTGATGTGTGGGGTCCAACTCGGGAACTGTCATTGGGAGGATCTAAGTACTTTGTCATCTTCATTGATGATTTTTCCAGGAAGGTTTGGGTGTACTTCTTAAAGCAGAAATCTGAATTTTTGCTAATTCTAAGGTTTGGAAGGCTGAAGTAGAAAACTAGGTGGAGAACAAGGTTAAATATCTGAGATCATATAATAGCACGGTGTATACTGACAGGGAGTTCCAGAAATTTTGTGAGAACCATGGCATTCAAAGACACTTCACTGTCAGGTAAATACCACAGCAAAATGGTGTCAGTGAGAGGATGAACCCTACTATTGCAGAGAAGGCAAGGTGTTTGAGGTTGAATGCAGGGCTTCCTAAGCAGTTTTGGGCAGAGGCAATAAACCTGGAGGTCTGTTCTTATCAATAGGTCGCCAAGGAGTTCTCTAGAGGAAAAAGTTGTTGAAGAAGTGTGGACTAGGACAGATAGTGATTTGTCAAACTTGAAGATATTTGGATGTCCAGCTTATATGCTAGTTCCAAATAATGAGAGATCAAAACTGGATTCGAAATCCAAGAAGTGCATATTTCTGGATTTTGTAAAATGTGTGAAAGGCTTCAAGTTATATGATCCTGCTGATAAGAAAAGGGTGTTCAATTGAGATGTGGTCTTTGATGAGTAGTATATGGTGCAACAGGCGAGATCAGAACGAGTGCCTGTAATCATTGAGATTAAAACGGATTCTGGTACATCACAGGATGAGTCTAGTGAGACTAGACTAGTAGCAGAAGGTGATGAGAAACCTGTTGAGGTGGAGCAGGACGTTCAGCATAGGAAAGCAGAGGAGAGTTTTGCACTCACCAGACCAAGCGCATCACTAGACCGCCTGAAAGATTAAGGTTTGAAGATATGGCTACTTATGCTTTGGTGGTTGGCTCAGATGATCCAGCAAACTTTTGGGAGGTTCTAAAAAATCCTGAGAGAGATTGGTGGATTAAAGCTATGACAGAAGAGAATGAAAGCCTAGAAAAAAATCAAACATGGGATCTAGCGCCTTTACCAAAAGGCCAAAAATTGATAGGATGCAAGTGGATTTTCAAGGTAAAACCAGGGATGTCTGAGAAGAAAACAGTAAAGTACAAGGCAAGGTTGGTAGCAAGTAGTTACTCGTAGAGGAAAGGGGTTGATTAAAACGAGATTTTCTCCCATGTGGTTAGGCACACTTCTATTAGAGTTGTGCTAGATTTGGTAGCAAGCTGGTATTTTCATCTTGATCAGGTGGATGTAAAGGCAGCATTTCTTCATGGAGATCCGGACAAAGATATCTACATAGAGAAACCAGAGGAGTTTGTAAAACCAGGAGCGGATAAGCTTTTGTGCAGACTTAAAAAGTCTCTGTATGGATTGAAGCAAGCTCTTAGGCAGTGGTACAAATGTTTTGACTTTTACATGGTGAAGATTGGCTACACAAGCTGTGAATATGACTGATGCGTCTATGTAAGGTATCTGGATGGTCATTCTCCCATATTCTTACTGCTTTATGTTGATGATATACTTATTGCTGCGAGAGATATGGAGGATACTGATAAGCTGAAAGGGTTATTGAAGAAAGAGTTCGATATGAAGGATCTTGGTGCTGCAAAGAAGATTCTTGGGTTGAAAATTCGCAGGAAAAGGAAAGAAGCTCTAGGATATTATGGCATTTTCAAAAGAGCTATATTCATAATATTGTAGACAGATTTGACATGAGAGATGCAAAAACAGTATCTACACCTTTGGTTATGCACTTCTCACTTTCAGCGATGCAGTGTCCGAAATCTGATGAATTGATCAGAGATATGTCAAAGGTTCCTTATGCAAGTGCAGTTGGTTGTTTTATGTATGCGATGGTTTGTACTAGACCTTATTTAGCACAAGCAGTTAGTCAAGTGAGCAAGTACATGTCTAATCAGTCAAGTGAGCAAGTACATGTCTATATAGCTGGAAGAGAACAGTGGAAAGCAGTTACATGGATTTTCAGATATTTAAAAGGTACAAGCGATCTTGGGCTTATGTTCGGTGGTCAAGAGTGTGGCTCAGTTGTGCGATATGTGGATTCAGATTATGCTAGTGATCTAGACAACATAAGGTCTACTACAGGGTACATTTTTACTCTTGTTGGAGGTCCTATTTGTTGGATATCTGTGCTACAGTCTGTTGTGGCAATGTCTACCACGGAAGCTGAGTATATGGCAATGGGATAAGCAGTTAAGGAAGCACTTTGGATTAAAGAACTTTTGACAGAGTTAGGTATTGATCAAGGTGGAGTTCAGCTATATAGCGATAGTCAGAGTGCATTGTCTCTGGCTAAGAACCCGATATATCATGCAAGGATGAAGCACATTCATATCAGATTTCATAAGATCAGAGAGTTGTCTGCATCTGGGGAAATCTTATTGGAGAAGGTACAGATGTCAGAAAATGCAGCTGATATGTTGACCAAACTCGTTACTGTGGAGAAATTCAAGCATTGCTTGGATTTGCTCATGTCTTCAAGTGCTAGAAGAAGAAATCCCCCCGAAAGTGATTAGAGTTTGAAAGTGACTTTGAGGAATGGAATAGGCCAAAGGATTAGGGATACAATTTTCTTATTGGACTTGGTAAAGAATTTTCTTTATCGAGTAGGATTAGGGATCAGGTTTTTTAGGCAATAAATACAAGGCTTAGAATTTGTAATAATTCATTCACACGATTAATAAAAAACTCTAAACGGATGTTTGCCTCAATTTGCGATTTCTCTTTTAGTTATTCATTTTCTTCTTGTTTGATTCGTTTTTATTCAGAACAATTCGATAATCTTTGGAATAAATGGGTGAACCGTGTGTGACAATGTTAATAGCTAATTGAAAAGTTAAAAAAAAATGAAGACCAAAAATTGCAAATTGTTGATCAAATTGGCTTAAACCAAAACTGTTGATTAGTTAAATATAAGCATAAAAAAGTGTGAATAATTAACTCATACAGTACCCAGAAAAACGTTATACAACTCATACATAATAATTATGGAACTTGAAATAAATAAAAATATAAACTGATACATAATCGGACAAAACAACCTCAATTTGGCCACGAAAACTTATTCGAAATGGTTTTAGCAACGAGTTAGAAAGGCCCTATGATACGATAGAGTTATTACCCATTGCGGCAAACTTGAAAATTTAATTATTTTTGTTACGATAGAGTTATTAAGTTAATGCTTTGATGATGAACTTGTTTTACCCATTTTACCACAAAAAAAAACTTGTGCAGACCAGATTTTGTTTGTTACAATAGATTTATTAGGCTTACAGCAAATGTAAATTATAATTATGACAAAATTATTTTTTTTTTTCCTACAAAACAGACTTATTACTTAGTAGACTTGATGTGAATGTGATGGTGCAGACTTATGGCGAATATGTGATTGTGCTTTCATCTACAAGTTTAATGATTTACGGTTATATTTAATGTAAGAGATGTTAGACCGTCAAAATCCGAATTAAAATCATGAAGTAAATCAATGAAATTATAAACGATATCTTAAGGAAAATGTATGAAAATGAGACTTTGAAAACTTTTTTGAAAAAACTGACTAACACGGAGTCGAGATTTGATCTCTTTCCTTAACTCAATAAATCGTCTGTAATGTTGACGGTTTGTTTCGATTTTGGAATCCCAAGATAAAACCGTGATGAGACTATTATGCAGCACCCATAATAGAATCTGCAAACTGAAATAACTACGCTATAACTATCGAGACACTTACTATATTAAGAAGAGAGGGATTTGCTAGAAGCTATTGTTTTTCTGTGTGTTTTTCTTTTCTGTCTGATTTGACTGGATCTCTTCCTCTGAAAAGAGACTATGTATTTATAGTAGAAGATCATAGTGGAAAACTTTTCCAACTACCAATGTGGGATTTTTTACATGTCTTTTTTTTTTCCTTTTCATTCACAAAGATTTTCCTTTTACAAGGGTTATTCTTTTTACAAGGATTTTCCTTTTTACAAGGTTTTCCTTTTTACAAGGTGTTCCTTTTTTATAGGTTATTTTATTTATTACAAAGCCTTTCTACTGGGCCATAAGGCCTCATTTCAATTCACACATAAACAATTTTATAAGCCCGCAAGCTTTATAAAAAATAGTTCCAACAATACCCCACATGAATAGAAATGACTCTAAACATATGCAGACTCGATAGACTATGCACACTAGACTACAAACTAGACTACAAACTTGATAGACAGATTTTTCGAGAGTATAAACGAAAACTAACTGTATCTGAGGTAGTAGCATATTTCAGCCTTAAACCACTCACTGTTACATCTGTCGGATTTACTCAGCCAGGAAGTGAACGCGATGTCTTGAACTACCCGGATTTTTTGTGTAAACCGAGATAACTGATATAACCCAGCTTCGTTTTCTCGTAGATTTCAGTTCTCTTTTGTGTTCATTTTGGCCTTGAACGTGCCTGGTTTATCATGAGTAAACTTGAAGAGTATAGCCTTATCTTCATTCTCCTAGAAACGGCCTCATTTCACACTCACTAGGTGATTGCCATGTATACACAGAAAGTATCCTGTTATACTCTATATACATGTATATGAAGGCTATGGTCTTATCTCATTAAAAGCCATAATACTTAACCTTCTAAAATTACAGGAAGCACTGTTTATCATCATAAAAATTGAGTATTTTTAGTGCTTTTCTCAGATTCTGCTTGATTTAGTTGTCCCTTTGAACCAACCTTTTGGAATCTCCAATCGCGTATGTGGGGTTTCCATCAAACATCCTCTTCCATGATAGGCAATAAGCCCATTCCCTTAGATGATTTAATGATTTTATCTCGCGGCAAGCTTTTGGTAAACGGATCTGCTAAATTGTCTGTTGACTTTATGTAATCAACCATGAGTACACCACTTGAGATCAGATGTCTAATGGTCTTATGTCATTGATAACACCTGATTTTGACCATTTTTATGGATCACTTTTAATATCTTATGCAGGTGTTTTCACTCAGTTTTAAAGGTTTTTAAGTGATTTCTATGTTTTAGATTCTCAAAAGATTTTTCAGGATATTTTGACAAAAGGAATGCACTTGGGAGCAAAAAGCATGACTTTGGATAAATTCAGATTTTCGGAACTTTGGTAGCAAACGGAGGTCTTTCCACCGTCTGATCATCCCCAAATTTTGACATAAGATAGAGGAGACAACCAGCTTTCCACTACAAGTGGTATCAAAGCAATCCAACGGTTAGATGTCCAGATATAGTCGATACACTGAAGGCGAATCATCACAGTCAGAAGCTCACCCGCGGCCAAAATGTCATCCGCTGGGGGTGCGAAATTTTAGACCGCGGGGTGCTCAATTCCAAGCCTTAAAAGCCCATATTAAAGCCCAAGTCACTCCCGTCATTTTTCCTGCAAGCCCTAGGCGTTCCCGAGGACTCAAGACACTATATAAACCCCTTCTAAGTCGTTTAGAAGGGTGTGCCGCATTACTCACCAAGAACCCTAGAAGAGAATCACGCCTAGAAGAGGAGCCACCGAGAGGGGCACCATCAGATCTCCTGCTTCAACCTGTTCTTCGTTTCTAACCTTTGTCTATTTCGATTCTCTGCAATTCTAAATACTTTGTGATGTTGAATTCAACTATGTCTGAGTAATTTTCCAGTTGGGTTTTTAAGGGATTTTTTAAAGAGAATTTCATGTCTTGATCTTATGCTTCATTCGATTTAGGGCTCATAATCTTCTAGGAGTCCTTCGTTCATTCTTGTTCCCTATGCTGTTTCTGTTGCTAACCGCTTAGAAATTGATTTAGTAATTGGAGCCACGAGAGTGTTGTATCGAATTAGCAGACCTAAAAGTGCTCGAGCAAAATCGCTATAGGAGACGAAAGCTACCTATAGAGAATCACGAGCGTGGATGAATTCTGTTTTTAATGCATGATCTTATTCGCAGCATGAGAGCGAGAGTTAATTGTTGTGTTGAGTGATTAGATGATTAGGGTGACGACAGTTGGCTAATCTTACATGTGTCTATTCGAGTTTGGGATCCTTGCTAGTTGATTACCTTTATCGATTTGTCTGATTTTTGATCAGTTCATGAACCCCTGCGAAAACCCTTTAGACCCAGCGATTTGTTCGTATTGTTTTACAACCTTTTTATTTCGATTTGCATTTAGATTTAGTGACACAAAACCCAAAAACCCCCATTTGTTTGTTCTACTAGTCTTAAGTCCTGATTGATTCGTACTGAAAGCTCAAAATCTATGTGGTTCGACCCCTAAGTACTACAACGCACATCTGTGCACTTGCAGATATTTAGGGTTACAAATTTATAACGTGAAGCTAGAAGTAACTCTTGATTCTCTTTGCATCAAGTTTTTGGCGCCGTTTCCGGGGATTTTGATTCCTTTCGTTGCGAATCTCTGCTTAATTCGGTAGAACTTTTTCTAATTTTTTTATTTGATTTTTCAGGTACTTTTTCAATGAGGGGTCAGGAGCATATCCTTGATCCTCTCGCTGAAGAGGACCCTTTTCTAGATGGTGATCCATCCGATGATGAGCTTAATGACCCAATCGATGATGGCAATGAATCGATTGGAGAACCAGAGTATGCCATGAAGAGAGAACAGCTGATTGGAGAATTTGATACACACAAACTTTTCGCAGATAGGCGAGAAATTCGACCACCTTTGCCTAAGGATGGTGACTCTGAAGCTAAGGTACAATACATTAGCTATATCAAAAAGTATAACAGTTTTTCTACTGATCACCCAATAGATCATATTGAAAATTTTGAAGAGCTGTGTTCAACTATAATGAAAAATACCGATTATCATATGTGTGTCCTTTTTCCATTCTCTCTAGCTGGTAGAGCTAGTAAATGGCTTAAAACTTTACCACCTGCATCCTTAAAGACATGGAAGGAGTGTAGAGAGGCTTTCTTAAGTCACTTTTACACCAGAGATCGTTCCAATCTCTTAAGGGACAATATCCTAAAGTTCCAGCAGAAGGACACAGAAGACCTCTATGATGCCTGGGAAAGATTCAGAGATTACCAAAGAGATTGTCCTCACCATGGTTTCTCCGAGGAGCACCTGATGACCATCTTCTACCATGGAGTTAATGAAGAACTGAAGTTTTCTTTTGATACCTCTAGTAATGGAGACTTTTCCACTAGAACTGTAGACGAGGCTCACACCTATATCACTAATCTAGCTGGGAGTATCAGAAATAGAAGACTTCTAACCCAATCTAGATGTCCTAAAGTTGAGGAAAAAGAATCATCTGTTAGTAAAGAATACCTGGATCAGATTAGAGAAGGCATCCAACAGATTCTTAGTGTGATTGGTCCTATTAATAACTCTGATGAGGGAAACAATCATAGCAAGCCCTACATCGAGAAGACGAAAACAACTTTGAGGTGGAGAGGAACTTCCAAAATCAGGAGATGATGCAAACCGCTGATGTTTACCAGATTGAAGAGGCTGAGCAGAATCAACTCCACCAAGGGTGGGAGCCTCTCAGCCGCGGCAAAACTGGCACCCACCGCGGGTGGGAAGCTTTTGGGCCGCGGCCAAGATGAGTTTCACCGCGGGTCAGAGCACTTCACCCGCAGCCAGCCTAGTTTTCAACCTCCTTTCCAAACCTCTTTTGAGCAAACCCAGTCTGATCAATCCAATCCCACAATACCTCCTTATTATCCTTTCTCCAAGATTGAAGAGCTTGAAAAAGAGGTTAATAGACTCAAAAAGGAGATGGAGAGTCAACCAAAAATACATGAGGATTCTATCAACAAGCTCTCCACACTTTTTCTTCTCCAGATTAGTGATGAATCAAAGGAGACAGATTCCTCCGTTAATGACCTTGATGAACCTTTTTCTGAAAGAATAAACGAATTGGAGACCTCTGATCACTTAAAAGCAATTACCCTCAGGAGTGGTTTAACTTACAAGGAGCCATAGTACCCAAAGAATTTCGAAGAAGGAGATTCGGCTAATAAAGAAGGAGATGCAGTAGTCATGAAAGAGGGAGAAAAGGAAAAGGAAGACATTTCTCAAGAAATTGCTGAAGAAGAACCTATACCACCTCCTCTTACTCGTGTCTACGAGCCCAAACCACCATACCTACGAGCTTTGAAAGGACCAAAGAAGGAGAAAGAAAGGGCTAAGCTGAAAGAGATAATCGAGCAGTTAAATGTAAAATTACCTTTCATTGAAGCTTTTGCAATGATATCTGCTCTTAGAAAATACATGAAGGGCATTTTAACAAATTCTCTAGCATTAGAAGAACTCATGAATGTAGTTCCATCTTTGATGGGTTTGCGGGCCTAAGGTTGTTTTTTAACAAGCCCGTTGGTCCTCCAAAAGTTTTAAATTTATAAAACCCTAGTGTCTACAAGTGCACAGAGGTATGTTGTAGGATTTAGGGTGTCGATCCACAGGGAGGATGTCTAATCTGCGAGAAACAACAAACTGAGAAGTAAGCAAACTCATAAACCAATAAAAGTTTTGGGGAAACTAAACCTAATATAGTATTCACAAGAAATGCAATGCAGGATGAATTGTTAAAAGAACATCTAAAGCATATCGAATCAAACTAAAGACTCTTAAACTCATAGGTGGCAATTTAGACTTCTCCGGGTTACTCTAATCGATGTATGATGGCATTTCCAATTAGCTTCCATGCGATTTATCTTCATCTGTTTCTGGGAATCTGCATTGAACTAGAATAGACATATGTATGATTAACCAACTGTCGTCACCTTAATCAACTAATCTCTTAGATTAAGCAATTAACTCTCGCTTTCATGCTAAACTTAAGATCATGCATTGGACATTGAATTCGTCTGCTCACATATTCTCTATAAATAGCTCTTGACTCCTATAGCAACTATGTTCTTCTGAAGCTAGGTATGGATGATTTGATACAGCACTCTCGTGGCTCTGATCGATCCTAGGCTCAGAGAATAGGTCATGAGTCTACTCCCATGCTTTATGAAAAACTTAGAAGAGATGAGATCCAGAATATGGCTAAGAACAATAGAAATCCTAATCGATATCTATGCTTGTCGATATCTTCAAACAAATTGACTCTTTGGGACTAATCTACATGAATCAATGAATGATGAAAGACATAGAAGAATGCAAAAGAATGAAACAGAAAAGTTAATAAGATAAAAAGGAGAAAGAAAAATGGATCTGGGGAAGAATCCCCATCTCCATCGCCTAACCCTAGAAAACAAAGTTTGGTGGCTCAAAATCTCTTTACAGGAGCACACATCCGTTTAGGGCTGCTAAACAATGTATTTATAGGTCCTAAGGTCTTACAGGTCTCATTTAGGGCTTATCTGAAGAGAAATGGCGAAGTGGGCTTTGATGTTGGGCCTTGTGGCTCGTCCTAAGGTCCACCGGGGGTGAGAGTCTTCCAGGGCAGGTAAAACATGTGTTTACCGCGGGTGAGAGTCTTCCGGGACTGGTGAACTAGGTCAACTTGTTCTCCATGTATCTTTTGATTGCACCGTTGAATCTTTGTGATGTAAAGTGCTATGGAAATATGGTTGTCTCCTCTTGACTGTCTCTAAATTTGAGTTGAATCAGACGGTGAGAAAGTCTTCATTTGAGGCTGAACTTATGACGGTCTGACTCTGAGCTAAAAATGTGGATTTCTTCTATTTTGCCCTCATATTCTCTAAGTTTTCTGAACAGAGCCTTGAAACTACAAATACATATAAATCATAATAAAAGCTCCTAAAACTAAGTAAAACCTTTGAAAAAGCATTTGAAATCAATGGTGAAAAGTGGTCAAAATCAGGTGTTATCAATCTTACAAAACCATGTCCCCGAGAAGAATAAAGATCCGGGAAGTTTTGTACTCTCTTGCACAATCAGGAATATAACTTTTGAACGTTGTCTATGTGATTTGGGATCGAGCATCAACATGATGCCTCTCTCTGTTGCAAAACGGTTAGGATATATTACTTTCCAGCCCACAAATATCTCTCTGATTCTTGCTGATCGATCAGTCAGACAACCAGAAGGAGTCTTAGTTGATGTATCAGTCATGATTGGAGAAAACTGTATTCCGTCTGATTTTGTAGTGCTTGAATTAGAAAGAGAACCAAAGGATCCTCTGATTCTCGGTAGACATTTCTTATTCACTGTAAGAGCCATAATCAATGTTCCTGAAGGAAAGATAGTTTGACTATGCAGTTCGATATGAACAAAGGTCTTGAGAAACCCACTTTAGATGGCGGGCTCTGTCGGGTTGATACTTGATGTAATTACTGAGGAAGTTTATGAAGAAATCCTTCTTGATGACCCTTTAAAAATCATCCTCACCACCACAAATGACGATCGCAACCTACTCGAAGAAGTTTCAAAAGGGTGTGCGCAAATGCTTGATAAGCCGAGGATTATGCGAAACTTGTGAACTATCTGGACCTGAATGAGGAAACTCACATCCCTACTCCTCCAAAAGATACATTGGCAGCTATAAACAACCCATGGAGCGAGCTCAAAGCTCCAAAAGTCGAGCTTAAATCTCTTCCTGATGGGCTCAAGTATGCTTTTCTTGGACCAAACTCAACTTACCCTGTCATCATAAATTCTGGCTTAAGTAGAGCTGAAACTACTAAGCTGTTAAATGAGTTAAGGAAGTATAGGAAAGCCATAGGTTATTCTCTTGATGACATACAAGGAATCTCCCCAGACCTCTGTATGCATAAGATAAATCTTGAGGACAATGCCAAGAATTCGATTGAAAGCCAAAGGAGGTTGAATCCAAACCTTATGGAAGTGGTAAAGAAAGAGATAATGAAACTTTTGGAAGCAGGAATCATATTCCCTATCTCGGACAGCACTTGGGTAGTCCTGTGCATGTTGTCCCGAAGAAGGGAGGAGTGACTGTTATCAAAAACGACAAGGATGAAATGATTGCTACAAGAACAGTGACGGGACATCGAATGTGCTTCGATTACCGAAAACTGAATGCAGCAACTCGGAAATATCATTTTCCTTTACCCTTCATTGACAAAATGCTAGAAAGGTTGGTAAATCACGAATATTACTGCTTTTTAGATGATTATTCCGGATTTTTCCAAATTCCAATTAGACCGGAAGATCAAGAAAAGACGACATTCACCTGTCCATACGGAACTTTTGCATATCGGCGAATGCCTTTCAGATTGTGTAATGCACCTGCTACCTTTCAGCGATGCATGATGTCTATTTTCACTGATTTCATCGAAGATTTCATGGAAGTCTTCATGGATGATTTTTCAGTCTATGGATCCTCTTTCGACAGATGCTTGGCAAACTTAGGGAAAGTTTTGCAGAGCTGTGAAGAAAAGCACCTTGTCCTTAACTAGGAAAAATGTCACTTCATGGTCCGCGAGGGAATTGTGCTTGAACATAAAATATCTGGAAAAGGTATTGAAGTTGACAAAGCAAAGATTGAAGTCATGACTAGCCTACAACCTCCAACTATGTGAAGGGAATCCAAAGTTTTCTGGGTCATGCCGGATTCTATATGTGATTCATAAAAGGCTTCTCAGAAATTGCTAGACCTCTCACATGTCTGCTCTGAAAGGAAACGAACTTTGAATTCGATGATGAGTGCTTGACAGCATTTCATAAGATCAAAAACGTCCTTGTTTCCGCTCCAATTGTGCAACCACCTGATTGGGAACAACCATTTGAAATCATGTGTGATGCGAGTGATTTTGCTGTTGGAGCTGTGCTTGGTCAGCGGAAAGAAAAGAAACTACACGCAATCTACTATGCGAGTAGAACTCTGGATGAAGCTCAATGTAATTACGCGACTACGGAGAAGGAGCTTTTAGCCATCGTTTTTGCATTTGAGAAATTTTGATCTTATCTCGTAGGATCTAAGGTTATCGTCCATACTGACCATGCTGCAATCAAGTATCTCATGTCCAAGAAAGATGCCAAACCGAGGCTGATCAGATGGATACTCCTGCTGCAAGAATTTGATATTAAAATCCGAGATCGAAAAGGAGCAGATAATGGAGTAGCAGATCATCTTTCTAGAATTCGAGTAGAAGAGAAACTCCCTTTAAATGATAGTTTGGCAGAAGAAAATGTCTACGCTATGGAGACTATACCTATTACCGTGCAAGAAAAGCCATCCCAACCTCCTATACGGCGGTCAGATGCTTTTGACACCCCATGGTTTAGGCATATAGTGAATTACTTAGCGGCAGACATCCGGCAATTCTTTAGCTATAAAAAGAAGAAGTTCTTAAAGGAAATCTGGCATTATTTCTGGGATGAACCTTTTCTCTATAGGAGATGTGTAGATGGTTTATTCAGAAGGTGTGTGGCTGAAGAAGAAATGGAAGGAATACTATTTGGATGCCATAGTTCAGCATATGCAGGACATTTCGCAATCTACAAAACGGTTTCAAAGGTTCTTCAAGCAGGATTTTGGTGGCCTACTATGTTCAAAGACACTCATGCCTACATCTCACGTTGTGATTCATGCCAACGAATGGACAACATCAGTAAAAGGAATGAGATGCCTCGAAACTTCATTCTTGAAGTCGAAATTTTTGATGTATGGGGAATTGATTTCATGGGACCTTTCCCAACTTCTTTCGGAAACCAATACATCTTAGTAGTTGTGGACTATATCTCTAAATGGGTAGAAGCGATCGCCAGCCCTCTTAATGATGCAAAAGTGGTTATAAAGCTGTTTAAATCAATCATTTTCCCTCGCTTTGGAATTCCTCGAATTGTGATAAGCGATGGAGGATCCCATTTCATCAACAGAGTCTTCGAAAATCTGCTCAAAAAGAATGGAGTCACGCATAAAGTTGCATCTCCATATCACCCTCAGACAAGTGGACAAGTGGAAATCTCCAACAGAGAGATCAAATCGATTTTACAAAAGAAAACCAGCATAAATCGCAAGGATTGGTCTGAAAAACTTGACAATGCACTTTAGGCCTATCGAACAGCATACAAAACTCCTTTAGGAACCATGTCGTTCAATCTTGTTTATAGAAAAGCATGTCACCTCCCTGTAGAGCTAGAGTATAAAGCACAATGGGCTATTAAGGAGATGAACTTGGACTTTAAGGCAGCTGGAGAAAGAAGAATGCTTCAAATGCACGAATTAGAAGAAATCTGCCATAATGCCTATGAAAACTCCAAGATATACAAGGAGAAGACAAAGGCATATCACGATAGAAGGATTATACATCAGTCTTTTGCTCCAAATGACAGGGTTCTTCTTTTCAATTCTCGCCTTAAGCTTTTTACAGGAAAGCTGCGATCTAGATGGTCTGGACCTTTCACAGTAAAGGAAGTCAAACCATATGGAACACTCATTCTTTGGGGTAAGAAAGGAGATACATTTGTCTTTAACGGACAGCGTGTAAAACCATACCTCACAGAAGAAGAAGGAAGAGAAGCAATGCTCTTGGCAGACCCGCCAGGCTAAAGCATCATCAAAGTCAAGCTAATGACTTTAAGCAAGCGCTTAGTGGGAGGCAACCCACTTGGTATTTTATTTATTCCCTTTGATTTCCTTTTTTCTATTTTTGCTGCTTTGTTTTTTTTTTCTATAATTTCAGGTTTTTAAGCGAAGAACGAATAAAAGGTGAACAGAAATCACAAACCAGAAAGCACATCAAGAATTGTGAAACACCACCAGGTAAGTACACCTAAACATTCCAAATTTCAGTCCATCATTATCCCATCCTCTCAAAGATTTCTCACACTGGGGGCAATGTGATTTAAGTCTGGGGGAGGATGTTCATCCTTTACTAATGAAATTTGGTTTGTCTTGAGTTTGTGTTTCATAAAAAGTTTTCAAAATGGTTTTCAAAACAGGAACACCGGAACAAAATCATGTGCTTCTAGATATTACATGCTAGTTCTTTTGTGGTTAGTACTAGACTTGGCGGTAGCTAGAGTACTTGCACTACGAACTCCGAACAAAGGATTTCTATTCATGGAGATCTTTTCTGCCAGGATATACTAGCTCATTTCACTTGAACATAATCTTGACATTTAATTTTCTCATCATTGGTTTTAGCAAGCATCATGATACACATCTAGGACATCTTTACATCATTATTACCACACCTTTTACCCTTTGTTGTCCTAGATGGCCAGCTCATCTTTAGCTGGTACCACACCTTTTACCCAAAACCATAATTTCAAACTTCTTGTATTCTCTCTTCAGCTCTTTTGGCATATATGTGCAAAAATGCCGGAGAGGGAGGAACAACATGGTTTTCAGTCATTCAAGAGAAGGACTGATGAAATTTGGGAAAGTGGAGTATCAAGAAGCTATCAAAAGCTTAATGACGCCTCAAGAAGCTTAAACTCAAAGGTAAATTTCGTGTTCCCTAAGACTATGTCAAAAGGCGGTTTCCCATTTGAAAAAAAAAATCAAAAAAGGAGAAAAAGAATGAAAGGAAAGGAAACCAAAAGCCTAAAGAGTCTAGGATAGCCGAAATTATTTGGATAAAGCTACAAGTATTCATTGGTGGATCATTGGTTTTAAAACCTGGACAAAAATCTAACTCTGAGGGAGTTATAAGGAGAACCTGAAGAAAGAAGATCAGAAATCTTGAAGCAAGAAGAATATGACTGGAAACTGTGGGGCATTAACAGTTCCATCCTCTCTTGCTGTTTTGCATAATATCTTGTCTCTCCAGGAAAAGGTAACCCTAAACACTAAGAACCTGACCTTCTAAATAGCCATTTTGAATACCTAGCCTTGACTACTTTACTAAAACCCTTTTGATGAGAACCATTGGAACTTTTAAATGAATGTTAATAGCTAGTTTACTGGAGGATAGGTTTAAGTGTGTAGATTTTTGCATGACGGATCAACGGACTAGTTATGCCTGTGCTTTGGTGATATTTTCTAGACTATACCTGATTTAAGAATAATGACTAAACTTTGGTTTAGAAGCATTGTCTCTGAGATTTTGTTAGTTCCTGCGATTTTCAAACCTCTTTTCCAGGTTCAGATCTTTGGTTTTGTTTGAGGACAAACAAAGGTTTAAGTCTGGCAGATTTGATAACACCTGATTTTGACCATTTTTATGGATCACTTTATCTTATGCAGATTTTTTCAATCAGTTTTAAAGGTTTTTAAGTGATTTCTACATTTTAGATTCTCAAAAGAGTTTTCAGGATATTTTGACAAAAGGAATGCACTTGGGAGCAAAAAGCATAACTTTGGATAAATTCAGACCATCAGAAGTTTGGTAAAAAACGGAGGTCTTCCCACCGTCCGATCATCCCCAAATTTTGACAAACGATAGAGAAGACAACCAGCTGTCCAATACAAGTGGAATCAAACCAATCCAATGGCTAGATCTCCAGATATGGTCGATACACTGAAGGAAAATCATCACAGTCAAAATCTCACCCGCGGCCAAAATGTCATCCACCGGGGGTGCGAAATTTTAGACCGCAGGGAGCTCAATTACGAGCCTCAGAAGCCCATATTAAAGCCCAAGTCACTCCCGTCATTTTTTCTGCAAGCCCTAAGCATTCCCGAGGACTCAAGACACTATATAAACTCCTTCTAAGACGTTTAGAAAGGTGTGCTGCATTACTCACCAAGAACCCTAGAAGAGAATCACGCCTAGAAGAGGAGCCACCGAGATGGGCACCATCGAATCTCCTGCTTCAACCTGTTCTTCATTTCTAACCTTTGTCTATTTCGATTCTCTGCAATTCTAAATACTTTTGTGATGTTGAATTCAACTATGTCTGAGTAATTTTCCAGTTGGGTTTTTGAGGGATTTTTCAAAGGAAATTTCATGTCTTGATCTTATGCTTCATTCGATTTAGGGCTCATAATCTTCTATGAGTCATTTTTTCATTCTTATTCCCTATGCTGTTTCTGTTGCTAACCGCTTAGAAATTGATTTTAGTAATTGGAGCTACGAGAGTGTTATATCGAATTACCAAACTTAGAAGTGATCGAGCGAAATCGCTATAGGAGACAAAAGCAACCTATAGAGAATCGCGAGCGAGGATGAATTCTGTTTTTAATGCATGATCTTATTCGCAGCATGAGAGCGATAGTTAATTGTTGTGTTGAGTGATTAGATGATTAGGGTGACGACAGTTGGTTAATCTTACATGTGTCTATTCGAGTTCGGGATCCTTGCTAGTTGATTACCTTTATCGATTTGTTTGATTTTTGATCAGTTCATGAACCCCTGCGAAAAATCTTTGGACCCAGCAATTTGTTCTTATTGTTTTACAACCTTTTTATTTCGATTTGCATTTAGATTTAGTGACACAAAACCCAAAAACCGCCATTTGTTTGTTCTACTAGTCTTAAGTCCTGATTGATTCGTACTGAAAGCTCAAAATCTCTGTGGTTCGACCCCTAAGTACTACAACGCACATCTGTGCACTTGCAGATATTTAGGGTTACAAATTTAAAACGTGAAGCTAGAAGTAACCCTTGATTCTCTTAGCATCAGTCGTCTTCGTATGTGACGAGACTTGCCATTGTATAGACTTTGGAGGTGGCACTGCGACTTTTGCTAGGCACCCCCACACTTTGAGATATTTGTACGAAGGTACATTACCATTCCAAAGCTCATATGGAGTTTTGCCTGTTACCTTATGAGGTTCTTTTTTGAGGATATAATTTGTGGTGAGCAACGCTTCTCCCAACAGATTCTGGGGTAGCCCAGATTCCTTCAACATTGCATTCATTAATTCCTTTAGAGTTTGGTTCTTTCTTTAAGCAACTCTTTTAGCGATTAACACGTTTAAGTCGCTATAAACAGCGATTTTCCGAAAGGAATTCGCTTCGAGTTTCCACAGAATTCACCAACAGGTGTTCTTAGAACTTGACAAACGTTTTGCGGACCTGTCTGAGACTACCGGGTAAATCGTTTCACAGATTCTTCTAAATCAAACGTTGAAAACTCGTCTTCAAAATCGTTTATAAGTATTTTTCGCAAATTCAATCTGATTCAAGTGATAAGCAGGAAGTGGATTTATTGAGTTAAGATTGTTAGACCGCAAAAATTCGAATAGAAATCACGAAGTAAATCAATGAAATTATAAACGATATATTAAGGAGAGTGTATGAAAATGAGACTTTGAAAACCGTTTTGAAAAAACTGGCTAACACGGTTGATCTCTTTCCTTAACTCAATAAATCGTCCGTAATGTGTGACGGTTTGTTGCGATTTTTGAATCCCAGGATAAAACCGTGATGAGACTATTATGCAATATCCATAATAGCATCTGCAAACTGAAATAACTACGCTATAATTATCGAGACACTTACTATATTAAGACGAGAGGGATTTGCTAACAGTGTGTTTTTCTTTTCTGTCTGGATTTGAATGGATCTCTTCCTCTCAAGAGAGGCTATCTATTTATAGTAGAAGATCATAGTGGAAAACTTTTCCAACTACCAATATGAGATTTTTTACATGTCTCTTTTTTTTTCCTTTTCATTCACAAAGATTATCCTTTTTATAAGGGGTTTTTTTTTACAAGGGTTTTTCTTTTACAAGATTTTTCTTTTTACAAAGTGTTCTTTTTTTATAAGGTTATTTCATTTATTAAAAAACTTTTTTATTGGACCGTAGACCTCATGAACTTTACACATAAACAATTTTATAAACCTATAAGCTTTATAAAAAATAGTTTCAACAAGAGATGCTAAATTTGACGAAAGTTTTTTATTCCAATATATGATATTAATAAATAATATTTCTTTGTTTAAGGACTTTGTAAAAAGCTTTCAATATATCAAAAAATTAGCGATAGGTGGCCAAATTTTGATTACAAGATTTAAAATACGTTATTGTACTAATGATTTATCGTTGTACTTAGTAATGGATTTTTCTTGGTCTAAAAACTTTGTGTAAAATCATTGAAATATCAAAATTTAATTATAGACTATGGTGATGAAAATTTGATCCATTGTATCAACTTTCAGAACTATTTCTATTATAAAAAGTTACCGGCCACATATATATGACTATAATGAAAATTGTGACAAGTTCATTCTAGGACAAATAGAGTAAGCCTTGATGTCATGTCGAATTTTTAATTGTAAACAATTTGTTAAGTATATAGTTGAGTTTCAATATCATTAGAAACATCTGCCATAATGTCAATAAATTTGTCATGACAAATCAAACGTAACATTGGAGAAATAAACCTTGCTAACAGTGACAAATAAAATTATCCTAAGAAGTATACCACTACATGGATATATAAGTCTGCGACAAATAAGTTTACTACAAAAAAAAATCATTCTAATAAAAGAAAAAATCTAAATAAACTTATGTATATAAGTCTGCTGTTTGGCATTAAATCTACCGCCCAAAATTAAATCTACTAAAATATTATAAATCTATCACTATTACTCCTACAGATTTATTATGATAGATTTTTTCAAAATCGAAAGATGCGGTGGTATTATCGTAAAGAAATAGACTTTTTTGCTGAAGTGGAAATCAATTTTGTAATATATTTTTGGTATAAAATGTTCAAAAGAACATTTTGGTAATAAATTTACTAGAATGACTTAATTTTTTATAAATTATCCTAGTAAATAAAATCAAAATTAAAATCATCCAAATAAATTCCCATTATTTTATTCTATTTCATTTGTTGTGTTGTCTTCCACATATATTCAATTTCGTGTGCAAATAGTTTGATTTAGATTAGTTCGAAGCATTACGTACGAAATACAAACAAAATTTTTAAACAATAGAAAACAGTATTTGTAGATAATGTGCACCACGTTGAATTGCTTTACTAGTTGACTAATCGCTCATCATTATATTGGGCTGGTGTTTGGGATAAATTCGATTATTCCTACGTCGACGAACCTAGCACGAAACATCCATGCCTTTTTTGCAGGTACGGTCTCACAAATTAGGACTGGTTTCGGCCCAATACAATCTAAATTTATAGCACCAAGCGTTGAATCCAGTTGAATTCGGGAGATCCGGCACGATAGACCATCTGTTTCCGAGTTCCTCGTGTCTGACAGCGTAGACTATGCTGTCAGGAACAAAGAAGTCGGAAACTGAGTGGTCAGAAGGAAGAGAGATCACATTCTCTATGTCCTAGACCTAAACTCGGGGATCCAAAAGAATTGGGACATAAGGAAAAGTGGCCTGGACAGATACCCGGAGAGCAATATCTTCCAGTCGCAGCAGTTCGGTCTCAGTATCGAGGGATCTGGACCAGTTCGAATTTTCCTCCATTCGACAATATGCATTTTCAAGATATCTACAAGGGGTTATTCGAAACAGGAGTAAACGATGGTAAAGTTTAAGACAAACTTACCAATATTGACTTCAAGGGAAAAGTGGTCTCAACGAAGTACACATGACGGGATACAAATACTCGTGGGATGGATGGATCAAGGCACAAATACGTACTCTGAGTTGATGAGTAGCCAAGAAACACACACGGGACAGAGCGCATATCAAGTTTGTGACTTATATATGGACAGAACCACAGATAGGACAGACACTCAATTACCTTGAGCTTCAAGTAATTCAGAAGTATATTGAAAAGCTTGTTGTAGGGCTTATCGCCAGAAAGAGTCAGAGTTGGAAGAAGGTTAATTAGATAGACCGCAGCAGTGAAGACATAGCTCTAGTAAGTTATAGGTATCGATGCATGTGACAAGAGAGAAAGATCAGTCTCCACGATATGACGATGACAACGTTCCAAGAAACCATAATGTTGAGGTGTATGAGGAGGAGATGTTAGATGAGTGACTCCGGATCTGCTGATAAGGTTGGTAAGAGCAGTGTACTCTTCTCCATTGTCCGTATAGAATGTCACCAAGCTTCTGCGGAACTTGTTTTCCACCAGGGCACGCCAACGAAAAAAGGTGTCTTTGATATCAGACTTTTGTTTCAGTAGATATAGTCAGACATAGTGTGTGAAATGGTCCACAAAAATCACGAAGTATTTGTATCCATAAATAGAGTACATAGGAGAAGTCCAAACATCAGAAAAAACAACATCAAGTGGGTGAGATGATGATATATATGTAGTTGAAGACAGGAGTTTATGACTCTTATTAATAGAACAATCATTGCAATGAAACAAAGAGTTGTTTAAAATTGGTAAAGAAAAACCTGAGACAATGGTTTTTAGAGTAGCTAAGGCAGGATGTCCCAATCTAGAATTCCAAATAGATAAAAAGCATTGATTATAGTGAGAATACAGACCTGTATCGAATGACTCAACTTTCTTTTCACAGCCCTTTAATGCTAATGCTCTACCAAACGACCCAGCTTTGTTTTGTAGAAATTGATTTCATGATTCACAACCTTATTTTGCTTCTCAAAGTCACCATGATAGAAAATTTCTACACAACTCAAGAACCCTTCGATGATTTGCAAATCATATTGGATATTGGTGTCTTTGTAGAAGTAATAAGGATTGAGGAAGTAGGCAGCAACATGTAAAGGAGAATCCAATCTACCTTTCATTTTTTCATCAATGATCTGAAAGATAGGTTGGTAATTATTTTCCAAATTATCAGAAGCTTCCATGATAGACTTCTTAGCTTCCAATATCTCACCATATATAAACCCCATAGAAGGAATCCTCTCACCATCTGCCAACCGTAGAACTTTCACCAAAAGACTGAAGATCTTCAATTTCAATAAGCAAAATTCATTACAATATCAAACACGTTCTTGTCCTTTACAGCTTTTGAATGTGTGCACTCATACCACTCATCGCTTGTAAACATGGATTTCAGCTGAGCCTTGTTCTCGTACAAGCTATGGAGAGTCAAAAAAATATGTAGCCAACCTTGTTGCTCCTGGCTTGACAATGTCTCTCTTCTTAGTATATGTTCTCATCATCGATAAGGTCTTGTGGTGAGCATAAACAAATATGGTCAGAGACTTAGCTTGATCAAATACCTTAGCAAAACCAAACAGTTTAGATACTCCCTCAAGCATTAAATCCATTGTATGAGCTGCACATCACCTCCAAAATATATTCGGTCTCTTCTCCTTGAGCATCTTTGAAGCTGCAACATTGTTGGTGGCATTGTCAGTCACAACTTGCACAACTTTTGCAGCCCCTACATCTTCAATACCCTTGTCGATGTAGTTGAAGATATACTCTCCCGTGTGAGCATCTTTGGAAGTGTCTTTCGATGAAGGAAACAGGTACCTTCTCTGAAATTAACACAGAAATTCATAATGCTTCTCCTTTTCATGTCGGTCCACGCATCAGTCATCACAGAACATCCTTCTATATCCCATTCTTCTTCAAGAGTCTTCAGTTTTTCTTTTGTCCTTTGATATTCTTCATTAAGCAGTGGTTTCCGTAACTGATACTGACTTGGTGGCACCCAACTTGGACCAAATTGTCCCAAAGCTTCACAGAATAACCTAAAAGGTTTATTGTCGATTGCATTGAATAGGATACTTGTCTGGTAGAGCCACCGAGGATAATATTAGCGTACAACATGTTCCTTCTCTTTAGAAATTGTATCATGGATGCTCTGCTGCCGTTTCTGAGCAGCCAACGAAGCTTCTGGATCCATGAAGCCTGCATACCTATCTATTGGACCTTGGAAATGAGGTGATCTAAGTGTTCCAAGATCTCCTTCCAATTCATCCGTAGCTTCCTTCTCAACATTCACCTCAGCACATTATGCGGGGCAATGTTTTTTAAATTATTTTTAAATTAAATTTTAATTAAAATTGGTGGCAAAAATCTTTTAACAAAAAATGTAATTAGATAAAATTAGTGGCAATCAGATAACAATACATATATAAATATCACACAACCGATATTTATTTGTATATATATCATCGAATAGAACTTTGGGCTAGTTTTGTTATGTGGTTTAATTATTAGTATTTTTTAAATGTGAAAGTGATATGATATTAATATATATATATATACTTATATACATACCAACATGGATTAGAATCTAAATATATATATCTATAAAATAAGAATTTTATTGTGAATATTTTACTAGAGATCAAACTATCATTTCAAGTTAATGAATTCTATAATGATTATATATAGTATTGTCAAAGTCGACAAATCCGTCTCCTTAATTTATCACAATTTACTAAAAAAAATTTCGACCAACCCGTAAAAAATATAACTTAATTTTTGAAAACATATTCAGTTTCTTTTTATAAAAATAATTGAATTAATTTTCAAAAATGATATTTATTAATGAAATACAAATGAAAAATATTGCAAAAGTTTAAATTTATATATATGGATTTATTATTATTTAAAATAATAGAATATATTTTAATATTTTAATAAGTAAAAAAACTAAATACACTTTTAATTTATATCCATATATATCCAAAACAAATCTGTGAGTTATATATTTAACTATCTCTTACGAAAGAATATTTAATTGAACTTTTTATATTTGTAAAGTTATTATATAATATTATAAATAAATATTTATGTATATAAAGTATTTTGTAATATCTTACAAATAAAGGTTCATTAATATAAATGTCTACTCAAATAATAATATAAAGATATGGTGAAAACTATCTAATGCCTAAATCATGATCAGATCGACTCGTTCTTGTAATTACCATTATTCAGTTGTTTCTTATTTTCTATATATACTATAAGATAACTCGCGGTTCGCGCAGGATTCTTATTTCGATTTTTACTCTATATTTGCTTTTGGTTTATAGCATATTTGTTATTTGAAAAGAATTGTATATGATTATATAACCTGTTTTGTCTATACTACCAACTAGGTGTTTAGCCCGCACCTTGTGCGGACAGAAATGTTTCATTAAAAATACTTACTCAAAATCGCTAATTTACTTGAAAAACTTACTCAAAATCGCGTTGCGCGGACGGAAACATCATCTTTTCTTTCAATTTCTTTTTGTCTTGTTCTTTCGATGTTTTTCTTCCTATTATTTTTTATATAGTCTATATTTTCTAATTTCTTATTGTTTTACATAAAATATTAAATAAACAGACTTCTTTTTTGTGGTTTTCTTCTTTTTTTTAGTTTTATACCTTCTTCGTATTTTCTTCTACTATTTATTTTTGGAAGTTTGGAAGTTTGGAAGTTTTCAGATGTATATTTTTACATCTTTTATAGGCTTGATTATCTTTGTATAAACGATCAATTTCAAAAAATCTCGCGAAGTGAAGCACAAAGATAACATAGACACATATTATCCGAGTATTCTAATATGAACTCTCCTCTTAAAACGAAGTTGAAATATAGTTTGGAAGCTGAAACCAAGTCACTCTTAAAGTTGTTATTCTTTATTGCCTAAAAAGTAATTCCAAAATTATATATAAATCCAAACACCTAAAACATGTTTTAATTTTTAATCATAAAAATTAGAACTGTATTCAATTCTTATATTTTGTAGAAAGAATAATCTTCACATAATGAATTATTTATTATTTGAGACAGATATTCTTCCAATTATTTTTAAAAAAATATTAGATTCTTAAACAATTATAAATGAGATGACTCTCTCATAGGAGTTACTCACTTTCCCTTTGATCGTTATGTAAGGTACCTACTGGTATTATCTTAACTATTTCCTGGTTTTTAAAACTTTACCAATGTATTTTGTTATTGAGATTTACATAATGAGATTATTTTTTCTATAAGACATTGAAAGAAGTAAAAAACTTTTAATTAGCGGAGTGATGCTATAGGTTTTTTTTAGGGGAAAAAAATCTATTCTTTATTTATCTTAACCAATAGCTTCTCAGTACTATAAACTTACAATTTTTCACATGTCCCTCTGAATTGTAAACCGAATACTTGGTATGATCCTTAATTTGGAAAATACCACTTGCAATAAACCATACGGTTTTTTGCACCAATAATATAAATCTGAAGCTGAAAGATCTCTCACTTACCACTTGGATCTTTCTTAGACCCTTGTCAACCTTTGTCATTTGAAAGAAGATCTAGAGTCTGTTGTTGATTTGTGCTCTCATTGTGTTCCACATCAGCAAGACCATTCTCCAAAGCTTTCACGTGTTTTTCGAAGTAGGTTTGGTTACTTTAGTCAAACAAAATCATTGAAACTTTTGGGTGGTTCATTAGTTCCGGAGACAAACTGTTCCAACTACATCTCTGCACAATGATGAAGCCTCTTTCAAATACTCGAAAAAATTGTGTCTTTGCATGTTCATTATGAGCAAGGTAGTATCCATATGCAAATGTCCAATTCAAGACCCTCCTACATTCCATTATCCAATCGTAAAATCAACCACATAAATACTTTGGTCCGTTTAAGAAAAATGTTGTAACAAAAGTCTCACTGAAAGTGTCATTACTAATATTCCTAAATTAGCATGATTGCAAGATTTTACCAATAACAGTCTTTAATGAAATCACACTTTCTGTTCAACGATTCCACAAGATTTAACATAAAAAATATAATTTTAAAACCCTGATTGGTCTAGTTTTTTAAAATTTAATCAATAATTTCCCATTTATATTCCATTATGCATCATCCTGGTTCACCTTGAATAACCATGTATTTCGCACGGCCAAGAAAGTCTGGTTGGGGCAAGAGTCCCGGGCTCATCGAAATCTTTATTCCAACGACTTCTTCAGTCTTTACTATAATTAGAGTGAAGAAGCAGAGCGATCAATTCGACTTGGCTTAGAGAACAGTAGAAACTCGTTCAATATGGTCTCTTTTATGCTTGTAAATTTTTTTTTTGTTTTGCTACGATTTTATGCTTGTGAATATATTTTTCACTATAACTGGACATCACAATAAACAACGCTAAATCAGTATGATTAGCATCACTTTGATTCCTCAAAATTTAACTGAGATGAATACACCTTAAACATGAAATCCAAACAGAATCTCAAGTCCGAAGCAAAATTATTTTTGGATAAACCAGACACATTCCAAAAACAGAAACAAAGTTGAGATGGAGGAGCATAAACAGTATGGGATCCGATCGGTCATAGACTTATAGAGAAATATCGATGGAAATTAATCGCAAAGCTTAAATATTAAATCATCCTCATTCATCATGAACACAGACCCAAAACTTTTAAACAAAAAACTCTAATTCAAAAATTTTAATAAAGCAATACAACTCAAACGTCAAAACACAGAAACCACCGGTTGAAGAAGAAGCTCTGACTAATCGGAGATTAGGGCTAAAGTGAGAGTCTTGGGGCTTTCATATACAAAACCATACAATTTTATAGCATTAAAATATCCAATATTAATTTCATGGTAACAAAATGTGGTATAGTTAATTATAAATAAAACTTAATTTTAACCAATTAAAGGAAATTAATGATCTTTTAAAAAGGGACAAAAAAATAATTAACCATGCTGAGATTGAATGAGAGGTCTTTAAAGCTAAAATTCACTTCGCTTTTAATATATACTATGATGATTAGTCACCTAATTATATGATGATACATGTATGTCAGGTATCTGTGCTTTACTACGGTTTCCGTCGTACTTAATTGGTTAGTACTAATATGTATTTGTTATGAATTGTTAACATGGACATTAAATGGAGTCTTTATATTGGACAGTAATGGCTTGGACACTGAATGGCGTCTCATCACTAATCTCCTCGTCCTCGGCCATCATCTTCCTCTCAACTAACCAGATTCTCCAGCTTGGTCGAAGCTAGTTTGGCTATTGACTTTCATCAACATTGTCGAGTCGAGTAGCGGTGGCCATATTCTGATGAGAAAGCAGTCACAACGTCATTGGAATCCATGATAAGAAGATGATTTAAGATTCCAAAGCTAAGGCCAATCACTGACTGAGACTGTGGAAGCAACAGGGACGGAGTCATCTTGGAGTTGAGAAAATAAGACGGTGCCGTGAATCAGGGATTTCACACGTGTAACTTCGGATAATTGGATTTCAGTTACGGACAGAGAGAAAATTAAGAGAGGAAGAGTGTGGAAGTAGAGGTGGATCATTGTTATATTAATTATTATTGGGCTATATATGAATTGAATTGTTGCTGATATTGTGAATTAGTTATTGTTGGCCCATGTTTGGGTAGTCCTTTTGTGAATATTATGGTTATTTGTATATGATTATTGGATGTAAGTATGAGATATAACTGATGAGTGTGAGGTGCCGTGTCACAAATATAGAAAATGAATTGATGAGGTGGCAGCTTAAGAAATGAGCACATTCTCCTTTATATATAGATGTGTGATTGTGTATGTAGAGATTTGTGGAACCGCAAGTGATTAAGTTGAGAGGACGATTAATTGCTACCGAAAACGTTTAGAATGGAGAGTGAAGTCCATCGTCCGATAGCTGATTATCCACCGAACATCTGGGAAGATCTCTTAACTACTTTCTCAAATTATGACCTCGTACGTATAGTCGTATATCCTTTTCATACTATATATTTTAATTTTACTGTACATAGCCCTACTTTCTAACTTGACAACAGGGGCGGATCCAGAAAAAATATTAATATGGGGGCACAAATTAAGATGTTGTAAATCATGAGTTTTGGAAGAAAAAAAATATTAAACAGATTCATTTTCTTTAATTTTATTTTTTGTATACATATATAAGAAAAAATATATAATACATTTAAATAACAGTATAGATAATAAAAAAAAAATATGTTCTAAAATAATAATCAAGTGGATCTGAATCATATAAGTAGCATTACTTACTAAAAAGATTATTAAATTAATAGAATAAGATGGTAATGATTTATTTTAGTGAGTAAAATTACTTTGCACAGAAAGTATAATCGTAAAAGACAATAAGAAAGAAACATGTTGATGTTCAAACAAATGTTTGATGAAAAAAATATAAAAGAATTGCCATAAAAAGAAGTATCGACATACTGTATATTACCAACATATTGTATAATAAGAATTGCAATATGTTGTAACTATTCAAAAGAAGGAAAAGTATGGAGGAAGTCGACAAAAAAAGGAAATTAAGGAAAAATACTACAATAAATAGTAAGAGCTTTAATGGGATTCGAATTATTTCCAAAATGTTAATTAGATAACCAACTGATCTATAGATGGATAACACAAACTACCGATTCTAAAATTCTTAACGTTAGTATAGGGCCGCCCTTGTTTGAGAAGCAATAAGTTTTGAATAGAATCCAAAATATGAGGAAACCCAATTTATATTACTCGGTTTTACTCGCCTATATATATTTTGAGTTGATTCACTTGTGTCTCCATCCTCATATAACTCCATTGACATATAGGGAAGTAATGAGACATACGAAGAGAAACATAGTATGCTAAAGGAGGCTGTGAGTGAATCTTTTTTGGCTTCCATGGTGAATCCGATAGAGAATATCAAGTTCATTGACACTTTATGTCGCCTTGGCGTCTCCTATCACTTTGAGAGAAACATCTTAGAGCAAGTGGGGAAGTCATTTGATAGTCTTGATTTTAATCAGATGATAATACATGATGGATGCGATTTATACACTGTTGGACTAGTTTTCCAAGTTTTCAGGCAATTCGGTTTCAAACTTCCGGCAGGTAATCTTATTCTATTTTATAATTACAAATAATCTCCACATAAATGGAGGGTTTATTGTATAATAATTTAAATCCGTAGAAAAAAAAACTAAAAACGCAAAAAAAAAAACTGATTACTCGTGAAAAAAAAAATATTAAAAACATTGATGCGCAAAAGTTCAACCATTATTCATTTTATGTATTTATTTTGATTCTATATTTATTATTCAATTTTCAATTAAATTTAATAACATAATAAAAATATCTAAGTTTCTTTTTTTCTATTTTAATTATTTATTTTTTGTTAGTTAACTTTATAAATTAAAATTTTGACGAATGATTATATTTTGAAAAAGATTCTTGTCCTTTTGATTTTTTTGAGTGTTTAATTGAAAGACTATCAAATTCTTTATATAGAGGTGAGCAATTAAATTTATTTTTGATGATTATTAATCTATTTTTTAATTTTCTTAATGGTAAAACTACTGGGACAAAAAACAAGATTTAATAATGGACAACTTTAAATAGATCTTCAAACGAATTAACGACGAAAACCAAATACTCATAAATAAATCATTATAGTACCTAAATAATCATTTTAAAATCTCTGCTGTTGTTTTGATCTATCCAATTGGTCAAGGAAGTTTTTCTGATGGTATGCCTCTAGGAATCTCTGGTACTTTCAACTTTATGATTGTATTCCAGGCTGAGCACAACATTCTTATGCACTCATTTCACATGTTAGGTGTAGCTGGTGTATTCGGCGATTCCCTATTTAGTGCTATGCATGGTACCTTGGTAACTTCTAATTTGATCAGGGAAACCACAAAAAATGAATCTGCTAATGAAGGTTATAGATTCGGTCAAGAAGAAGAAACTTATAACATTGTATCTGCTCATGGTTATTTTGGCCAATTGATCTTCCAATATGCTTAGTTTCAACAATTCTCGTTCTTTACATTTCTTTTTAGCGGCTTGGCCAGTAATAGGTATTTGGTTTACTGCTTTAGGTATCAGCACTATGGCTTTTAATCTAAATAGTTTCAATCCCAACCAATCAGTAGGTGATAGTTAAGGACGTGTTATTAATACTTAGGCTGATATTATTAACTGTGCTAACCTTGGTATGGAAGTTATGCATGAACGTAATGCTCACAACTTCCCTCTAGACCTAGCTACTGTTGAAGCTCCATCTACAAATGTATAATTCTTTAGCATGAGTCTAAACCTAGTTTAGTAATACTAAAAAACGAGCAATGTAAATCTTCTTTAAATTCAAAAGAAAGCTTATATTGCTCATTTTTATATATAACAAATACAAATTATTGTAGATTTATCGTAAACAATTATTGTTAATTAGATAATAACGTAGCAATGACATAACAACGAAAGAAAAGTCAGTGTTACTGCGTTGTTAACTGGTTGGTCAATTACATTGAAATAACCTTGAGAAAGTAAAAACACTATCGTTTATTTTAATGTAAATCAATCGTAAAACTTCTAGATGTAGTAAATTCAGCAGTTAATGTTAATTCGTTGTAGAATTTTAAATGCGAAATCATTGTAAATTAACAATAAATTAGTGACAATATTTACCTATAGTTATTAAAAATTAATATTAGTACTATAGATTATTTATAAATTTAAATTCAAATAGAAAAATTGAAAATTTCAAAATACAAAATGAAAATCTAATGACTAAGATTATTTTCACAGAAATACTCTGTGTCCAAAGCTTTGCATAGGGGGGAGGGGGGAGAGAGAGAGTGATGACTTGGGAATGAGCGAGGAAAAAGATTTGGGTGATCTTATGATCATCGTTGTTAATTAATAATGAATTTTTGACAATTAGTTGTGAAATCTTTGAAGTTTTAACCAAATTTCCAACCAATTAAATTTCTCGCATGCAGCAAAATAATTAAAATTTGAATTATACTGATCAATTTAAAATGAATTATCGTAAATCTGTTATCAGT
>NW_006256486.1:7496121-7497236 GCF_000478725.1 Eutrema salsugineum
CCCAGCAGATAAAGTACATTACATAGTCCGTTTTAGGGATTGGTGACTTACCCATTCAGGACCTATCCTAAAGAGAATCCAGTACTTCTTGGTCGTGAATATCTGAATAGGGCGAACCACTCCGTGGATATCTTTACTTCGGAACAAAACAATTAGAATTAGGCTCGGTCAACTGGAATGTGTATTATCCATATAGGGGATCTTCCAATTGAGAAGATCTATCGACCTGAGACGAAGAGAAAGGTCTATCTATTTTATTTAGTTATTCAGTTGATTCGTTATTGGAACAGATAGCAACAACAATTTCATCCGACATGCGTATTTTTTATTTTCCAATGGATTTCCATCCTTCATTAATGGAAATTTTTTTGATGTAGTGAGTAATAGCTCTGGTTGTTCGCTGTTCAAGAATTTTTGTTTAGGCAGTTCATACCATCCATACATAGTGTTTTGATCTAAGATTTCAATTCTTCCATGTTTCAGTAGTAGCATATTGTTCCATGGAGCTAAGTGGAAGAAACAGGTGTTTCTACAACTCTACCACCCAGTCAATTCCGTTCCACTTAATCCCTATTTCATGGCCACATATCTTTCCGGCTAAGTAATGGGAAACCTTTCTCCTGTTACATTACATGAATCCTATTTTCATTTCATCCGGGAAAAGCCATCTTTTTTTCAACAATGTCTTTGTCATTCGATCCAATAGCGTTCCGTTAGATAGGAACAGATTTGATAAATACTGATAACTCTCGGATAGAGTATTAGAACGGAAAAATCCATTAGATAATGAACTATTGGTTCTAAGCCATCTCTGGCGCTGAATCAACAATTCGAAGTGCTTTTCTTGCGTATTCTTGATAAACCAGCGTTTATATATAGATGTAGGAGGATCTGTTTGGGAAGTAAGAAGCCCCTTTGACATCTCTTGATCTGCAAAGAATTCTCGATGTGAAAACACAGAGACAAAGGGCTGATCTTTGAATAGGAAAAAGAGTGGATCCGCGGGGTCCCAAATGAATTGGCTTATTCTAAAAAAGCCTTGGTCTTAGAAGACCTATCTCGTCTCTGGTACTGCATGTCCGCTCTGCTCCGAATCATCTCTGAGCTCATACTTC